>NC_046361.1:38694641-38951383 GCF_011125445.2 Fundulus heteroclitus | reverse complement strand
CAGTCTGAGACATTTTTTAATGAAAATCTATGATTTTTTTATTTGAGTGAAAAAAGAGTTTAAGAAACAAAATTTACTGTCTGTGTAATTCTAAGGAGGGTTTTAGTGCGTCAGACCAGGAGAAAACTATTTTCTCTCCGTCACTTTGATGCTTTTTGTGTTGGCTGGAAATTGTGAGCAGGGCTATCTGTGGAAATGCATGACTAAATGGAAACTTCTCACACCCGTCGAGCCTGACGGCACGTTTGCACCAGTTAATCCTCAGTTTTTCACAATGCAGGAGCAGTCGGCAGGTGAGAGGTCAATAAAAAAGGGAACAAATACCAGGAGCCGTCTGATGATTATGGATCACTGTCTGTACGTCTCTCACAAACATTCAACCATAAAGAAATGCTGCTTACTGTGGATCACTTTGATATGAACGTCCAGTCAAAACTTCACATCTACTTTGGGCAGATTTAAAGTGAACAATCAGTTTGATGTGGAAGCGAAAACCAAAGAAGGAAAGTAAAACGTTAAACTAACTAATGAACCATAAGACCTTAGACATGAGTTTTGTTTACAGGGTTTTCAGACAAAGCGGTTTCACAGACTCAGGTAAACTTACTGGCATTTCCGTTAAAAACTAACAATATACTGATTAAACGTTCAGCATTTTTTCTTCTTGTCTTAAAACAAACTGCTCAGCACATCCAGTGAAAGCCCCCCCCCCCCCACTGCCTATTTCAGCACCACACTGACTAAATATATTCACATGAGACACAATGTGTTACACACAAGTCCAGTGCACGAGCATGCATCTTATTAAATTAATGGTGGAGCATCAAGAGTTAAGCATTTTTGACAGAATATTAGGAATATGAATTAAAGAACGATGAGATAAGTACATGAAAAATGAGCAGTTCTTACATTATTTATGAATTTATTGATTAAAGATGAACGGGTCTGGAAAACCTGTATTATGTTTAGAGCGGATATCCACTCCAAGTATATATATATATATATATATATATATATAGGATATATATAGATATATATATATATATATATATATCTATATATATATATATATATAATTATATATATATATATTATATATTATATAATATATATATATATCTCAGAAAATGGAGGTAATTTCAAATGTTGAAATGTGGTAGAACTATACGAGAAGGAAGAGGAGCAGCTGTTAATAATTGAAAAGCTCCACAGGGAGACACCCAGTTGCATTCTGATCAGTTGCATCGTTAGTATTTGGGATATTGTTCTGTTGGTCGTGATTAAAGTCTCATGGGCATCAGACCATAGATGAATTTGTAAATGCCGAGGTTCCTTTTTCACCCAGCTCTTTCTTAGCAATGAGAGACCTAAGCAAGGCTGACTTTAACGCTGCTCCAGCTTACCTTTATACATGAAGAAAACCCCCAAATTTCCATGACCTCAGACTGAGAGCAGCTGATTCTCACCCTGCTTGTTTCAAACTCGACTGCAAACTGCCTAAACACAGACGATTTGATTTGACCAACTCACAAACTGTGTTTTCTGGTGCATCACGTTTGAAATATTTCCTTCAGTTGGGACTTCAGCTTTGCGGCTTAGAGAAGCCAAAATCTGACTTCCTCGTCTTTTTTCCTTTGCTGGTTTCAACATATTCTCTTACAACATTCTGAGCACCTAAAAAGTCAAAATATTAGCATTTTCCTCTGCTGCTGGAGCGATGAGCTAATAACGCAGCTCCCGTAGGTTTCAAGAATGGTGGTGAGGATACAAATGTTCTTTCAATGTACAGCCAGAAGCCAGCAATAGAAAATAATAATTTATTTGGCAAAGAATGTCTGAGCAACAGCTCTTAATGCAGTCATTACAAATGCTACAAAGGCACAGGGAGCTCGGTTCACAGGAAAGGTTCAGCATTCATGAGCCCCGATGGGACAGGAAAATTATGATGTGACAACCGTCGGTGTATTAAGCACCCCAGTTAGAAATTGTGTTACGGAGATTTCGTCCTTGCAGTCTACCGTTTAATGTACCGAGGCATGTAAACACGGGATAAAGTTAAATACTTACATCAATTCTTGTGACTCTTCAAGTCCCACCTCAGCTAGATTAGATTGAAAAAGGCGATAAACAGCAGAGCGGAGGCTCTCCTACTGAGAAAACATGAGCTGACCTTGATTCAAAACCTCCACCTCAATGCACTGGAGGATCTAGTTTGCTCCCGCGGCTGCAAAATAACAGCCTGCATCTCTTAAGAAGTGTTTTCTTCTGCAGTGTGATTTATTTAACAGGGGGGGAGAGAAATGACAGCTTGACCTGAAACGTCCTCTTTAGGTCAACACACAGCGACACAAATCCTGTTGCTTACACTAATGCTGGAACCCGTGGATGCTTTTACCGCAACACCCCCAAACAAAACGGCTCTCTTCTGTGACATCGTGAGGCAGACACCCACTGTCTAACTTTTAAGACTAGGCTTAAAACTTTTCTTTTTGACAAAAATTATAACTAGTGACTCATGTTACTCTCAGCTACCTTATAGTTTACTGCTATAGGCTTAGGTTACTGGAGTATATCAGGATCTAATTTTCTCACTATATTGAGTTCTACTGTTCTTCAATTATGCATTATGTGTTGTCATTTCTCTGCTTTAAAACTTTTTGCTCTCTCTCTTTTTCTTCATAGTAGGTACACCTGGTCTGGCGTTCTGTTAACTGTGACATCATCCAGAGAAGACGGCTCAACCCGCTACTACCATCTAATGTAGAACAGATTACTAGATCATGTGTTCTTCTGTGCTTTTTTGTTTCTCTTGTTGTGTCTCTGTTCTGTCTTCCTGTAACCCCAGTCGGTCGAGGCAGATGACCGTTCATACTGAGCCCGGTTATGCCGGAAGGTTTTTTTTTCCCGTTAATGGGTGGTTTTTCTTCCCACTGTCGCTTCATGCTTGCTCAGTATGAGGGATTGCAGCAAAGCCATGTACATGCAGATGACTCTTCCTGTGGCTCTACGGTTCCCCAGGAGTGAATGCTGCTTGTCGGGACTTTGATGCAATCAACTGGTTTCCTTATATAGGAAATTTTTGACCAATCTGTATAATCTGACCCAATCTGTATAACATGATGAACTTGACTTTGTAAAGTGCCTGAGATGACATGTTTCATGATTTGGCGCTATATACATAAAATTGGAATTGAATTGAATGGAATCTTGGGAAAAATGAAAGAAATCTGCCAAAATATCCTGAAAACAAGTGTGGACCTGCACAACTCTGACTGATCACAGGTACAAAGAAGTCTGGAGATGCCACGTTCATTTGTTCGGACAATTATACACGCATATAAACACCATGAGGAGGTCCTGCCAGTGTACTGTACAGGAAGGAGACGGTGCTGCGCTCCAGAGATGGAGAGATTTTGGTGCAAAGTGTGCTCAAGCAAACTCTGGAACCACAGGAAAAAGAGGCTGGCTGAGGCTGATAAGAGCTTCTCTGGGTTTGAGGAGAGGCGAGTGGTCAAGTTGCAAAGCACACCCTGGACAGAATACCTGTGCAATCCCAGGACCGGCAAACCATTAAACCTTTCACACGCACGTTACTAAGGACAATTTTGTAATTAACCTAACATGCATATTTTCTTTTTACTCATGAAGCCAAAGTACTTGGAGAGAACCCCTGCATCCACAGAGAGGACATGCAAACAAACTCCAATAGGTGTGTGATTTAAACCAGGGATCTTCTTTCTGCAAGCAAATTCACAAAACAATTTACACATAAAAAAGAAGAATGGACAGATTCATGGATATCAGCATGGAGATGAACAGACGCTGTCTGGTGAGGACATTTAGACTGTACTTCGTAGCTCAGCGGAGCCTAAAGCGTGCATGAATGAGCGTAGTTTAACCGACCACTAGCCGTCTGAAAGGTAAAGCACAGCTGGAACATCTGTGTGTGTGTGTTTAGGGAAATGCATCCCTGAAAACATCCCAGACAGAGATTGAAGTGTTAACTCCCCAAAACCTGCAGCATTCAGTCACAAAACTCTCAATGCATGAAACAGGAGGATGGAAAAAACAAAACAAAACAAAAAAAACGTTAAAAGGGTGTGAAAACTTTGCAAAGTCTTCAAATCCCACTGGAACCAGGTGATGCCCACAACACCTTCTGGAGAAATGTGTCGGGGTATTTAAGGAAATGTGTTTGCCTATTAGACATGCTGACTTCCACATGTTATCTGCACGCCAGTGGAAAACCGAGAGAAAAGGCGTGGTGATATAGGCAGAAATGAGTGAGGAAATAATATCTGAACAGCGGTGAAGGGAAACAATCGCAGAGGGGAGTTTTCAGCCCCCTCCCAGCCACATGTGCTTATCTGGGAAGCTTTGCTGCTGGATATCAGAACCGTGAACCAGAGCAACTCGGAGCCCAATCTAACTCTCCAGGCAGCAGCTTCCACATTTAGCCCCTCTCCTCCAGCTCTGCGCTCCTTATTGTCTCATTAAAGCTGTTCATTACGGACTCTGCATGTGATTATAAGACTACCTCATCTTCTATTTTTGGGATATGCTGATGTAATGTAAATCTTCATCTGATGATATGCTGTTTTTGACTTCCTCTTCAGAGTTAGCCTAACACTTTTTTGTTTGTTTGTTTGTTTTCAGGACATTCAACTGTAATTCCTCTATTTATCGATTAATGAAAAACGTATTTTTATTGTTTGTAAGGCTGAACCTGAGTTGAGGTTTTTTTGAAAGCTTAAATTGTAATCATGCAACACAAAGCAACACATTGTTGCAGCGTGCTCCTTGAAAAGACTGAATTAAGAAAACAAATGATTTTCATCACCCAACTCATATTTCTACCTTCTTAATTGTTCTCTCTAATATTTTGGGTTTTCTGTGCCTTTTGTTGTTTCCACTACAGACTTGCAGACTTCATAAACTTTGTAAAAAGGTCCTTATGAACCTTTCTGTTCTGGACATGCTTTATAAATGCATCATTTATTAACAGGTTGCTCTTGTAAATTTGTCTGAATCTGATCACTTGTTTAAATCAAAGTTTACTGATAATAAACGAACAGCAGGAATGGTCAATGGTCTCTAGCACTAGAGAGAAGGTAGATGTAGATAAATAATATTGTATTTGTCTGTTGCAGATATTTCCCTAAAGCAATAGTTTATGAAACCGTTTCTTGCTTTCATCACCTAAAGGTAAAGACACTTAAAAATAATGTAATCTAACATTTTAATGAAAAATTCTGGTTATTTTTATAAAAATTCTTTCATACTAGAGTCTTTGCTCTGAAGCAGCAGGATGATGCCAAAAGCTTTTGAGAAATGTGACAAAGTGGCCAAACTGGCTTCATTGTGAATGTATAAAACTTGCTAGTCCTAATTTGGATTCAAAATCTTGTTTGTCTGCTGGAAAACTAGTTTTAGTTGGTTATGGACCTACAGGGAACATTCTACATCTGAAAAACACATGGCCTAACCAACAGTAAGCTGCCCACATTATAAAAAGGCATTTAAAAAAATCGTGCCTGTGCAAATTCAGTCACTTGTTTCATGGCAACCACAAACAGGATTAAATAGACTTTTCACTTAAAATCACTTCTGTGTTTTTTTTTCCTCCAGCATGTACCTCCACACCTATTGGATCCCTTGTTTCTACTTACAATATTTAAGAAAAATCCTAATTTTAATATGAGTAAATGTATTGAGTGGAGAAAAAATCCGAAATTAAGATTTTTTTTTTCAGTTTTCAACAAAGTCAAAAAGGAAAAAAAATTGACAGTTTTTGAAGGCTTAATTTAGCGCCTGTCTTTCACAAAGTATATAAAATAAAGTTGCAACAGACTGCAGCTTCAGGTGATCTGTTGTAGCATGAACCCATACTTGGTGGAAGGAGGTTGGAATGACTACAGAATATCTTACATGTAAAATATTAGTGGGACTTAAGAGAAGGACATCAACATTAAAATACAATGCAGCTTTAACGTGTCTCAAACTCCAGTCCTCTGGGGCTGCGGGGTCCTGCAACGTTTGGAGGCATCGCAGATCCATTGGACCTGAATCAAAGGGCTAAATGGCCTCTCTAGCATGCAATACATTCTGCTAATCAGCCTATTAATGTATTCAGGGGCATTGATGTAGATACACATTTAAAAGTTGCACGACATCGGCCCTCGGAGGCAGCAGTTTTAGACTCAACACCGTCTGAGATCCTTCTGCCTTGACTGTGGCTGAATTTTTTAAGTACAGAAAAATAAAAATAAACTCTAGCTTGTTCCAATGGAGGTATTCCTCTGCGGATTCGGAGATCTTTTTGCATTAATTGTTAATTACAGGTATTCCATTTGTGTGCAATGTTTGTATTTTCTGGGTTTTTTTTGAAGATGGCTGTGCAATCAGTTTTAAGTCCAAAACTGACTTTAAAACAGGCCTGGCGCTAGGAATGAAAAATCAGGTTTGTAACCTTGGAAAAAATATATATACCTGCAAAGTAAATCTCTGTGACTGATCAAAAATGTGCAAGTTTGGATCCTGCATTTCGAACCAAAAATGCTCATCAATTTGGAGTTAAACAGACCAGAAAGCTAGCCAGGAGGTCCAGGAGGTATTTATTTGTCTAAGTCAGAACACAGCAAACACGGGAGAGGATCAACATTGGTTCAACAAGAGGATCTGGAAAAGGAAAATGTAACTGGAACAGCAGGTATACCAGGAGAGGTGAGTAGAGCACACAGAGGGAAACTAAGGCAGCAGAGGAAATCTGCAGACCATAACAAAACCCCAATTCTCAGCAAAGGTAACATGAAGCATAAAAAGAAAAGCAAAACATGACAAAGTGTAACTCTTAATAAAAATCCTCTGCACGCTCATTAGGAAGCATTAAATCCTTCCTTAACTTAGAGGTGATGAACAGGTTTAAAAAGCAGCACTGAAATTTTTCCATCATTAATATATGCAGACTGAAGACATAATTTTATGTGAACCCGAAGCCTGCTGAGATTTTTCATGCCGTGTTAAAAACTGTAACAATTTAGTGTGGAAATTTCCTGGAGCTCTCGGTTCATGCATACTCTCATTTGATAAGTTCCCTTCCAAAATGCTGCCTTCGCAATGTGGGAATAAGGATATTCAGCATCAACATAAATAACTCAGCTGAAAAGGAGCAGGGGGGTCTGAACCACAGAGCTCCTGTCAACATATCTAGACCATGACATATGGGAGCAGTGGAGAGAGAGTAGCTCCCAGTGGAGCTCAAGCAGCTGTATGCATCCGTCCACATTCAGTCACCAGAGCAGGAATGGCAGCTGGACAAAAAAGGTTCAGTCCAGGAGACAAATGGGCTCTGAGGGGGAGGTATCGCTCTACGGTCTGGTCGGCTCCGGCACATTTCGGTCACCACACCAGTGCTGTGCCGGGGAATCACGCGCAAGTGGCCAAACATGGAGCCGCACGCACAAGCATTTAAAGGCTACCTAATGAACAGAGCACCGTGCAGGACGCGATGCTTGTATCTGCACCCCAGCGCGTTCATCTAATGCAACCCGACACGCATGCACACACGCACGCACGCGTTGAGCACGCGTGGACACAGATGCGAGCACGCCCCTCTTGTTCCGCACACCTTACCTCCAGCCTTGTCCCAGCGGCAGCACGTGAAGCACGGTTTGAAAGACCCACATAGAGATGGTGCAGCACCTCCGCGGGGAGCCCACCCTCCCGGCCGCGGCAGCCGGCCCAGAGGACGTGTAAACCGGGGTAACGTTGGCGGCGTTCACCGCCGGCGCGTTCCCGCCGCGTTGGTCGCTGTCCTTGGTGCTTAAGGTGCCGTCGCCAGCTGTGGCATCGGCGCCTGCCGCGCCTGCCGCGCCTGCCGCCGCCGCGCAGCCCCCGCCGCCGCTGGCGGAACCTTCCCCGCCGCTAAGCTCAGAGTAGTCATACACGAACCACCTGAAACTCAGCACCTGCACGACCGTGGAGGGCACCACGACGAAGACGAGAGTCAAGCCGAACCACCAGTATTCGCCTCTCAGGTAGTACACTGCGGCCAGCCACAGGTCGGTCCCTCCGTCGGAGAGAAAGACGAGCAGCGAGCAGAGCACCCAGCAGCAGTCCAGCAGGGTGTAGGGTTTCCCACCGGCGGCGGTGCAGCGGGACGGGGCGGCGGGGTTCCCCGGCTCCGAGAGGCTCCTGGGCGTGTTGTCATCTTCCACAGACACCGCTGCTCCATCCGACTTAGCGGCCATGTTGGTTAGGATAGGAGAGAAAGACAGGGAAGAGGTTGGGGAAACAGAAAGAAAGGGAGGGGGCTGTAGCTGTGTGCAAGGAAGAGGGAGTGAGAAAGATTACATCATAACTAGCCTCATCATCAGCCAATAATTGTGAGGTACCATAACTAAGAGCGCCGTTAACACCGTGTCACCAGCGAGATGTTTTCAGGACATCCAGCATGCAAGGGGACGAAAATAAGCGATTGCATCCCGCAGGGAGGTGTTAGTTCATCCATCAGGACATTTTTTTTTAACCAGACTTTGGTGCCTCTCTCTGCAGCGTGCTGCAGCGCACATGACGACACCGTTTTAAACTTCTAAATATTGCACTCAGCTCCTGCTCATCAATCCATGCAGACTGTCAGAGAAGGCATCATCGTCATAAAATGCTGCCCCATGCACACGCCTCCTTCCAAAGAATGGCAAATAATAATAATAATAAAAAAAATCAGAGTAATTTAGAAGTTGCTTGCAGAGACGGTTTGGTTTGTTCATCCAGGGGAAGAGACCGCATGCGGTGCTGCGCTCCCCAGTCAGACAGAGGTAGGAAATCACATGAGCTCATCGGTGGAACCACTGTCTGCTGAGGGTTAAAGGCTAACACTGTTTGTCCTTTCTGGCAGGTTTCTTCTCTGGCTGTATGCACTCAACACAAGCGGCGTCAGCCTTATTTTCTACTCATATATCAACAAACTGTCCCTTATGTTTTAACTCAGTTATCAGAAAAAAACTAGAATCAGGAGAACTGTTTCAGACAAATTAACTAAACAAATATCTTCAATAAGAGTATTACTAATTTCACATGAAGTTTCTTTAGCAGCCTATTATACTAAAACAGAACTAAAAGTAAGTAAAATAAATTGTGAGTGCCCTTAATTTGAGCAGGTAAATACGATTATCTGCCAGTGGAGTATTTAACCCCCAAAATAAGATAATTAGATATACTGCTATTTAAATATGATGATAGAGACGAGTTGTTCCCATTTTAAGTGAAAAACATCTTATTCAATTGGCAGATCCTTTAAACTTGCCTGCTCAAATCAACCACAAATACACTAATTTCAAGAACGTTTACTTCCCTTTTTGCAATATAGTAAAAAGTAGCATTTAAAAAAAAAAGGTATTTGGTAAAATGTCTTCTCAAGCACTGAGTGATTTATTAAAACATTTGATTTAATATTCTAAACGTGGTTAGAGAAAAATAGGATGGTATGTGCAAATTCTAATGTTTTAAAAAAATAAAAAAAAGATAACATAATTGCTAAATACACAATTCAGGCAGAAGAAAACCTTTTTCAAATCTTATTTTTCAACATAAAACGATAAAATAGGTGATATTAAGTTGTTGGAACAGGTAAAAGCTGTTTCCAGCAATAACTACTGTTTACTGTATATTCACTTGACCTCCATATAGCATGGCAGGCTCACTGGATAGAAAATAACATAAGAACAACAAAGCTGTTGTATAAACAAGCTCACTTTACCATAAACCACAGCTGTCCATGTCTGCTGCATTTTCCGTTAAAACATGCGTGCTCTTCATTCAGTGACGTAACTTAGGGTTGGTAGAGAATATAATTATCTTATTTTAGGGGTAAAACTACTAATTCTTCTGGTAAATAGTTTTATGTACCTGCTCAAATCAATGGAAAATACACTAATTTCAAAATTGATTTACTCACTTTTAGTTACCTTTTTGCAGTGTGGGGTGAGTTACACTTTAAACTCATTCCGCATCACTTTTTCTCTTTTTGGACATTTCTGGTTTGTTTTAATGTGTTGTGGAAAAACTGACATCTAGTGGCAGGATGCTGTTACTACACAGTTAAAAAAACAACATTAGCTACAGGAGGCACAGTTTTAGCCACTTTATGCAATTTAAAAGGATATATGCCTCTACTTTACGACATGATGTATCATTTTTGGCTCTTGAGGGGCAGATAAATTGCCTTGATGGGCCAGATTTGGCCCATGGGCCTGGAGTTTGACACATGGGACATAGACCTTTATACATTAGTGCATAACTGTGAGGATGAGTAAAAATTGTTTTAAAAAAATCACAAAAGGGCTGCATGTATTTTGCTTCATCACTCTTGACTCATCAGGAAGATCAAGGAACCCAGAAAATATGTCAAGGAGAACGTTCTGGTTCAGTCTAAAGCAGGGTTAGGTTCCAAAACAGCATCCTAAGTTTTAAACATCTCCAGGAGTTCTGTTCAATCCATCATCTAAACATGGAAGGAGAATGGCTTTAAACCTACCAAGACACAGCAGCCGTTTCTAACTTAAACTAACATGTCAGCCTAACATGAATTCAAGAAGCAACCAAGAGGCTCTGAAGAAGCTGCAGAGTTTCACAGCTCAGGCGGAAGAATCTGTCACATTTACATTTGCAGTTTGCATTTAGGGAAGACAACAACCAGAGAAAAAGGATGCTCTGGTCAGATGAAACCAAACTGTGACATTTGGCAAACTACATTAAATATTCCCTTTAACATCTGCTTTGGGATGTCTTTCTTCAAAAGGAGCATAGAAGCAGGCTAGAGTTGATGGTGATCCTAGAAGAAACCCCGTTAGCGCCTGCTCAACGCTTAACGCAGAGGCGGAGCGTTCCCCTTCAGCAGGACAGCGACAGTAGGGTGAGACCCTGGGGAGGACAGTGTGTACACTGTGTATGCCTTTAAATCATTTAATTACGTGTTATGGAAGGTTCCCGGGAGGAAAAAGGACGTGTTTTATTGAAGGGCTAAAATGCAGGATCGTCAAATAAAAACCACGTTGAGGCAAAACACAGACAATGTCTTCTGGAAGACACTTTGCCACAAGCCATAGAAGAAACACGAGGAAGAAGGTGCTCTGCCCAGACGGGACCATGACTGAAGGTTTTCTCTTCGATAGAAAAATAATGTGAAAAGAGCTTTAAAGGAAGCATAATGCACAAGAAATCCACACGCAATGATTGCATAGTGAAGGAAAATTTAGAGATGCATACGTTCATCTTTTCAAGCATTAATCATGTTTTCACATTCAGGTTTCCAGGTAGGAAACCAGACAGGGCGCTACACACTCACCCAATTCTGGAACTGGTGCCAGACCAGTAACTCTCTAAATACGGAGTGCTTCCTTTTTATTATCTGGCTCTTTAAAGTGCTTTTTCTGATTTTAACAAGGCAGTGATGCATGAAGCTGACAGAACACAAAGCGACTGGCCTGTTTACAGCAGCAAGCATGCTAATTGATAAGATCCCATAAACTCTGGGCAGAATAGGCCGTAAAAACCTTTGGTGACTTACTGCTCTGCGCTTCAGTGCCCTCGATAAACCAATCAGCTGCTGTGCTTCCACACCAAGGCAGAGCAGAGCTTATTCAAGCTGGGGGTCAATCCAAAAGGCTCGCAGATCAAGAGATGACATCTAGGTTGTTAATTCGGGGTTCACCTTTCAGAGAGCACGTCGGCAGCTGTCATATCTGCGCTGTAAGTATTCCACTGAAGAGTCTCTGCTCGCTGAAAACCACAATGGTTTTTTTTCCTAGACAGGCTTTTTAGAAACTGTACATAAAATATTTCCTAGATTACATTTCTGAAGCATATCTTTGAGAAGCTGACCTTTTTGATACCTTTTTGTGATTTACTGCTGTGATTTACGATTATATTTCTAGTCTTTCTGACAAATCAAAGCTCATTTACTGAAGAAGTCAGCCTGATTTGTAGA
The DNA here is from genome assembly GCF_011125445.2 of Fundulus heteroclitus. Taxonomy (NCBI): domain Eukaryota; kingdom Metazoa; phylum Chordata; class Actinopteri; order Cyprinodontiformes; family Fundulidae; genus Fundulus; species Fundulus heteroclitus. The sequence goes on along the minus strand of NC_046361.1, from coordinate 38,939,397 downwards.
TTGTGGAAAAACATGGTGTTCAGTGCCTTGCCCAAAGACACTTTTACATGGCAAAGCTGGAATTGAACCGACGGTCTTCCAGTTGGAATAGCACTGCTTCTCTGTGAACCATTGCTGCCCTAAACGGCCATCATGGCCTCCTTTCTGCTTCACATTCGAGAGAAACATCTGATTTTTCACACATTCTAAGGACTCGTCTGGTGATGCAGCTCAATGTTGCATTTTCATGTTTAGAATTAAGATTTAGTCAAAATGCGGTAGTTTTTCCCCTTTTGGTGCACTAAAATTTATAGGATGGCTTATAAATTCAAACATTACTAACCACAGAATCTTCTATAGTTATTAAAAAAAGCAAAATTTTAAAATATTTCAAATACAATTAATAATAATTAATCAGTTAAACAATTCAAAGTTAAAATTCCTCACTGTTATGGTACGGACGCTTGTCACATATTTAATCAGGATGAGCTGCAAGTCTAATCAAAGCATTAGCTTTTCTTTATAAAGGGTCATTGTAATATATTATGACCATTAAAAAAAAACACAACAAACCATAAATTTATCTTCAAATAAAGAAATTATGCCAAGAGTTCGGCCTTAAAAGAGCTTTGCACCGGGGCGATCAGCAGCCAGGTGTGTTCTAGGACCAGCCAGATCTACAGGGTCATAGTTGCTCTACCTTTTGTTTTTGCACCTCTGCTCTCATTGCTGACATTGTGATTGTGGGTAAATATAAAAGTGCTTCGTTTACAGGCAAATAGAGACAAAACAAAGTGTGAAACACAGAAATTATGAATAATAATCCAACAATCTGAAAACCTTCGCATGCAATCAGAGTCAGACACCGGAGCAGAAATTCATAAAATCATCGTACATGACTCGGTCCTTTAAGGAGTAAACAACAAAGAAACGTGATTAAAAGAGCTTTCACTGCTCCATCCATCCATCCTTGAACTCCTCCACCTTTACAACACCATACAACGAAGGAACAATCGGCCCTTTTCTGGTTGGGAGAAAATGTCTAAGCTAGGAATTGCTGCTTTTTTTCTGATTCAGGGTTATGTTTCCACTGAGAATCAACGGTTTCTCCCTGCTTCACCTTACCTGTCAGCGCATCAGGCCAGAGCAGCGCATCTCTGGACAACTGAGCGCCATCATGAGCTGGAGAGCACAGGGAGCTAATTACTGGTCTCAGATCAGTGGTGTTTCTGCTGGGATGGACTTTGATGAATATACAGACATGCTCAGAGAGGTTTTAAAGCATCTGAGAAGGTCTACCGCTGGTTAATTACTGGGTAATCATCATTTGTAACAGTACGTTGCTCACAGGAAAATGAACAGGAGAGCAGAGTGACAGACAGCACAGATAAACAAGCAGCTTAGCACTTTTAGCGCTGAGGTGGACCATGTTGAGATATTTTTAAAAACTAGCATGCATTATTCTCATGAAGAAGTTGTTACAGCTCTCTAGGAAGAATGCTGGCCGTGCATTTATTACAACAGCTTTTATCATTTGTCTAGAAGTAGCAAGGACATTCAGAACAACGTGAAGCTCTCTGCCGAAAATATATGGTTGTGGCTAACGTAACATTTGTGCAACATCAGTTTTCATTCACACGCTGCGAAATTATTAAAATGTTTGTCTCCTCAGGGTGCCTAAAACGCTGGGGCCAAAATCTGCAAACTCTGAGAGGAGTAGGCTCAGGGTGGGCGGCCGTCTGCCGCGTCTCAGAACAAAAGAGGAGCTGATGGCAAAGAAGGACAGCGAGCGACAGCCGAGAGCAAACATGGAGAGGATGGAGGGATGCTGATGTCAGAAAGAGCCACCCATAGAAACAAATCTGCAGTTAAAAAAGCACGCCAGACGTAAAGCAACACAAGTCCTACAACTCTAATCCACACGCTCTCAAAGGCAGCACAGAGGTCCGTCTTATTTTAAACCTCTCTGCCATAAGTTTCATGTGAGGCCATAAAAACGTTGCTGCTTCCCAAAGAGCTGATCTGAAGTGGGGATGTTTTTCAGATGATCATGCATCCTTATTATTTATTTCCCTAAGTCTTTACAATTTAAAGAGGACACCCAAGTTTTTTCATTTTTTATTTAGACATCATGAAACGTGTGTCAGCCTGTTGTCAAATGAATCATTGTGATATTAAGAACCTGCAGTATTTCTTATTATGACATTGCCATGTTGAAGCTCTTGTTGGTACTAGGTGCTCCTCTTTAACTACTCTCACAGAGACAATATTCTCCTTCATATGAATTCCACATGTGTTTCTTAATTCTGGCAGATATTTCTCTGTAAATGCACGCTTCTGTTTTATTTTAATTTCAGTGTTTCTGGATCAAATGCTGCCAGTCTGGAGACTTTTCTTTGCAAATTTTAGTTTCTCGCTGACAAGCCGCCAGGATGTGATTTACGATTGGTTCCGCCTCGTGAAAGTAGTTTATTTCCTAACAAACTCAGATTTATTTATTTTTTTTAAGCGCTCAGACAAGACAGTAACTTACAAAAATTACAATTGAGGTAAAAGAAAAACGGAGTTACTGTTCACGGCGATAAAGGATCAGAGTTAACTGCACTGACTGACACTGAGAGACGACCTCGGTCAAATCTTTTGATACAACTTAAAAACAAGACTTTGCTTGACTTGGCTTCTCTGTAGTTCCTTCATATTTCTCTATTAACACAGTTTTAAAAATGGCTTCTCGCAGCAGAGGGATGTAGGCGGATGAAACAACACAGGAAGACTCCGCAAACAGCAGAGTGTGAAAAGTCTGCAAGACTAAGAGCTCAGGAGCACAGAGATTGAACATTTATGGACGGATGGATGAAAGGATTAATGGATGGATGAATGAATGGATGGATGGATGAGTGGATAGATGAGTGGATAGATGGGTCAGTAGATGGAGAATACCCCTATTAGGTCTTGGCCCAATCAGTGCCTTGCAAATGTAACGACAGGCGTTGAAATATTTCTAATTTTTTAATATTACAGCCAAGAACTTCATTGTGTCTCATTTAGACAGTCTGCAGGGGCTCATCATAACATTTGCTAAAAATGATAGAGAACCAACTAATGCTTTTGAATATACAGTAAATATGGGAATAAATCCAGGTTTTCTTTTTGCATTGGATTTCCAAAACAGAATTACACAAGTACCAGTAATATTCTTTACATCTATTTTTCTTGTCTTTTGTTTCTTACAGAATTTTCCATAAATAGAAACATCCCATTGAGGAAATTGTACCCACCCTCTATTTATTATGGTTTTCTTTGTTTAAAACAGAAATAGAAATAAAATATAATAAAATAAAATGGCTGTTCTTTAAAAACGACAACAAACTGTGGCTCTAAACAATTCAATCCATAAATACATTAATGATCCCAAAGGGGAATTAAATGTTGGTGTAACTCATATTATGCAGGTTTCTCCAACGACAATGCTGATGGCTGCAGGAAGGAGGGATGAAGCTTCTCACCGAAGTCCATCTGTTGTCATACAACAATGAAGAGGATGCTCAAGGTTGCCCATATTTCTTCTTTGCACAATCATCTCAAGACGCTCTAAAGAGCCCCCCCCCCTCCTAAAAAAAACAGCCTTTTTTTAAATCAATTGAGCTTTTTGAGTCACTGGCTCTGATGCATGAGGTGATGGCAGAAGGAGTCTCGCTCTCCTTAACAGGTTTATAGGAGATCTGCAGCATCTTGCTGCAAACACTGAAGGACCTAAGGTCCCTCAAGCTGCTCTGCCTCTTCTTTTAGACGGCTAATTTAGACAGCAATGTACACAGACTCTTTAATAGAATAGAAATAACCGTTATTGTCCCTCAGTGAGGAAATTCAGGTGTCCCAGCAGCAAATTGAAAAGCATGCAAAGGTAAAAATATGCACACATAAGGAATAAGAGACTGTGCAGTAAGGTCAAATATATAAAGAAAGAAATAATTCCTTACACTTATAAATAATAGCCTATTCAGATAAAGAAAAAAATACAAAGAAACGAGTTTGTCTGCTTGGCCGTGTTTCTCTCCTAGATGAAGCTATTATTGTGCTGCTGTTTTCTTTTTGGGTCTGTCTTCTCAAACAGTCGGTCACGGTAGATGAGCGTTCACACTGAGCCTGGTTCTGGTTCTGCTGGAGGTTCTCCTCCCTGTTAAAGGGGAGTTTTCCTCTCCACTGTCGCTTCATGCATGCTCAGTATGAGGGATTGCTGCAAAGCCATCAACAATGCAGACGACTGTCCACTGTGGCTCTACGCTCTTTCAGGAGGAGTGAATGCTGCTTGGAGAGACTTGATGCAACCTGCTGGGTTTCCTTAGAGAGGAAACTTTCTGACCACTCTTTGATTTGATTGAGCTGACTGTAAAATGCTTTGAGATGACATCTGCTGTAAATTGGAACTACATAAATAAACAAATTTGATTTGATTTACAACAGAGTAGGGTGATTTAAAAATGTTCATGTATATTAATGTACAAAAAACACCAAAGGACCCGACAAAATGCAAAATCAGCAGGAACATTTGTTAAAAGCAGTGATGGTTCCAAAGCTTATCGGCTGCTGGGAGGAAGAGTTCGCAGGTTTCTTCCTAGAAGAGAGCTCGTCTTCACGATGATCTTATCCAACGGCTTCCTCTCAGACGTAGATCGGCTGCTGCTCCAACGAGCTGCACCGCAGAGGACGGCTGAAACCACCACAGAGTGAAAGAAGGTCTTCAGGACTGTCCCCTGCTCTCCAGCAGACCTCCGCCTCCTCAGCAGGTAGAGTCTGCTCTGAAGCCTTCATGCTAAGACCTTCTCCTGATGGGGAGGTCGAACTGGTCCCCCCCCCCGTGCTGCAGACCATTCGCATCGCTGATATGAACACAACCAGGTTGTTTTTATGTCAACATCTAAAAGCTCTTTTAAATAATTGAGAAAAATCTATTCCAGGCTGTACAATGACCTGCTGGTGAACTGCAGTAGTTTAGCTTTTTCCTCAGATAGTTCAGACAGCTGGAAATAAGTTTCTGTGAAGTTAAAAGATTAATGTAGAGTTGACGGTGACGTTTGTGTCGTTTCTACATTAAAAGTACAGAATTTAGTCCCCTAAACCTTATTGTTTTAAGGAATCCTATTTACAGAAGGTTTTACCAGTTTTATAATAGTGATCTGAACTTTTCATAATCCTAACAGCTTTCTACTGCTGCATATGAATCGCTTTAGTCTTGTTTTTTTATTTATTAGTTCTGAACTATAAGTCATAAAGGTTTATGGCGCTATTAACGAACAGTTAAATTTTTTTTTTTTTAATTAAATAAAATTGACTATCGTACTTTTCACATAGTTTATATTAGGCTCCCAGCAAAAGTATTTATATATTTGGTGGATGTCTTCATCTAATGTCACTTAAAAATTAGTTATCACTCCCAAACACAGGGATCTATCCACACTTTTAAATGTCATGTGTTAGAGGGCTTTTTCTACTATTTTACTAAATATTACAAACTATTTTACAAAATATTGCAAATATTACAAACTGTGCTTAGTAATAATCAAGTTTTAATATATTTGTCAAAACAATTCATACAAACTGTCAGTTTGCTTTCAAAACTGTTCCAAATAGACGAGTTTAATGTTTTATTGTCCTCAGCAAAACTAATTTTAGACTATTACACTGATCATTTGTGCAAAATTAAACGTTTAGGCCCTAGCACTAAAATTTGTGCTACGTTGTTTCCTTAGAGAGGAAACTTTTTGATCAATCTGTATAATCTGAATTTGACTTTGTAAAAAGCCTTGAGATGACATGTTTCATGAATTGGCACGAAATAAACTAAATTAAATTTAATTTGTTATCTGAATCTCAGTTTTGTCAAAAACAAATAAACAGTAATTACCCTTATCATCCATTGTCTACATTTGAATGACCGTACTACTGGGTTAATTTAGCAGAGCTGCGTTTCCATCAGTTCAGCCAGTAAGCTCAGAGCTGTCATGATTTCCCAGAAAACCATTTTTAAAATCTGAACTATCCTTTTATGGAAGGGAGACTGTGAGGAGAGAGACTGAATAATTAACTTTATTTGATACCTTTAACCCATAACTGTACAGCCGAATAACGTCACAGCTCAATAAAGGTGTAATACTAAGTTTATTTGGACGATGAAGAAGTTCACAGCACCCAGATATTTAAGGGTCGCCATGCAAAACAGGTAAAGGTCAACTTATTGACTGTTTCGTGTTCTCAGACTCCAGTCTGGTGAAGAAATGGCTCAGATTCTGGGCGCACCAGCGTGTTACTGGGGGGTCTGTCTAAGGAGTGGGAGTTTGTGTGGCGTGGCAGCTGCCATGTTCACTTTCTGTTGTTTAGTCACATTCTGCTGCAGTGTGTGCAAACACACACACACACAAATACAAGGACACTGAGCACAGAGAAAGGGACATAAAAGGAAACGTTCAAGTTCCTTCACCTGCTGCACACATCAGAAAGTCTCTGCCTGCTGTGAGCACGCCCGTACACACGCCGGGTCCAACCACCGTCCACCCTGCTGGCACTCAAGAGCCCGGCCTTAGTGACAGATTCACATAGACAGCCTGACATAACAAGCAAACCGCAGAGCTAAAGTCAGGCAGAAAGACACAGAAGGAGAGACGGAAAGGCTTCCAGGGTGACAGAAACACCGGGGAGGGGGATACGCGGTCGTTCTAATCCTGTTCTGTTTATATAAAGAGAAGTTTTCACTCAACCATTAAGGTTTCTTAACTTGCTGCAGGGCAGAGAGGACTAGAGAGCACAGCGACAGTCATTTACCAGGTTGGCAGACACTGGTTGGGTTTACACTGAAGAAATGTTGGATCTGAGTTTTTTTTTTAACCATTTTGTGACAAATTGCTGCACGGTGGAACAGTCGTTAGCGCGGTTGCCCTCCAGCGAAACGGCTCTGGGTTTCAATCCCAGCCTGGACCTGTATGCAGTTTGAATGTCCCCCCCATGCATGTGTGTGTGCCCCTCTAATCTACCCTCAGGTGTTTTAGTGTGTAAGGTATGCCGTCCTGCGAGTCTCTGTGACCGCCTTCAGATCTGCCTCTTGCCCGATGAGGACCACTGCAGAAAAAGCAACATCCCTGCAAGGACAAGCACATTTAGAAAGAGGATGGATTCTCTGACTGCATTTGCAAACACCACCTTGAGCTGAAGACTATATAAACTGCCAGATTGAACTATTAACCTCCATTCTGTACAGCTCTACCAGTCTTTATTATCAACTGACCACATTTAAAATTTTGATTAAATGTTGCAATGCATTTGAAACTCGTGTTTTTATTTATATATATATATATATATATATATATATATATATATATATATATATATATATATATATATATATATATATATATATATATATATATATATATAATTTCTTCTTTATGTGTTCATAACTAGGATAGCTTGTTAAACCTTGAGTTGTATAACAGAGTCAGCAGCATTTTTAGGGCAGGATAATGTTTTTCCACCTTATTGTCAGTTTAATATAAGACCTTTGTTTCTTTTATGTCTCCTGTTTGAAGGCATCTTAATTTAGTCACCAAAACTGACTTTTCTGAAAGGCCATAAAATATGTCAGTTTTTATTATTACTATTTTTGCATAAAGTCTGTCATACTTTGGCATTTTGAACACCATAACATTTGCAAACAAAAGACACCAGTTTACTGGTTTTATGCATTAGGTATGGGCATATTCTAGTTTGAAGGTTACGCTGTGTCCTTACTGCTGAAAGTTTTCATTAAATTGTTCTTAAGGTGCATTATGAAATCCTACTGCATAATGCTGAGACAACCGGTTAGTTTTCAAAAAGGTGCAGTGACTAAATTTGTAATGACTGCAATACACACATTCCCTTGAAAACTACAACCTAAATAATATAGATAGCGTTATGATTTTAATAATTGATATTCTCCTACTAGGAGAAGAAATGTGTCACTTTTCTGTTCACATTTAAACAATCAAGATCAGATTGCTTTGCAATGTAATTACAGTAATAAAATGTGTTTTTTTTATTGATGGTTATATTGTTAATATATCTGAGCCCATGGCCATTATACACAGATACTATCATATAAAGTACAATATTAGTCCTATTAAGTTGCACCTTTAGGGCCACTGTCACTATGGAGTGTGTCATCCTAAGAGTTTATAGGAATAGACGTTGTGGATGCAAAAAGTGAACCAGTCAGTCACAACTTCATATATTTAGTCACCTAGATGTGGAGAAAATGACTGAGTTTAAACGGAGTGTAACATATACATGGGGTATCAGAAGACAAATGGTTCGGGTTAAGGAGGTGTTGAAAGAGGAAATACAGTAATGACAGAGGCAGATTCTTATATTTGGTGTTGGTATATATTATGCCAAACAAGAAATGAAAACAAACAATACCCAAAATATTTACAATCGGCAGACAAGTTGGTTTTAACAGTGCACTTGAGAGAATTCAGTTCTGTAGTTCACAGAATTTAACAAAATAAAGCAACTAATTTAAGAGTACTTAAAGATAAACATTGCATCCAAATAAAAAGAATGACTTGTGAGATGCAATTAGTCCATTATCCAAGTCTTAGTAATTGGACAGGTGTGTAAAGGAGAGTGGAGGGGTTGAGCAAAGCTGCAGCAGCCTCCTACCAGACCCACAGGATGAGGATGTATAGGGCAGGTTCTGTTCCAGGTAATAGCTCACCATTAATTGACCCACAGCTGGGCTCACCTGGCCTGTATTAAATAACCAGGACCCATGAGTTAACCACTATTCATTTACTTTATCTACTAGCTAGAGCAGGGGTGTCAAACATACGGCCCACGGGCCGGATCCGGCCCGCCCAACAATTTAGTCAGGCCCTGCGGCTAAATGCATTTTTTTTTTTTTTTAAATATATATATATATATATATAGTATATATATATATATATATATATATATATATAGATATATATATATATATATATATATATATATATATATATCTATATATATATATATATATATATATATATATATATATATATATATATATATATATAATCCTTTTTCTTTTCCAGTGTCCTGTCTGGCAATGTGGCAATAAGATGCCACAAAGAGCTCATCATAGTTGACTTTCACAAGTGGACAAGATAAAAAGAGAATGATAAAACAATTATTGAAAAAAAAAACACGTACTTCGAAAATATGCAGTTCCTATATTGTCCACGAGGGGCGCTGTGTTTTAATTAGATTAAGCTTCAGGTGTGGAAAAATTCAAATCACTTCTTAATTTTTATCTGTTTGATGTATTTTGTCATGCAGAACAGTGTTTTTAAGTTCCAAAAAATGTGAATAAATGTTTTTCAACATTGTATAATCACTGTGATCAGTTCTTATGCATAATGCACAAATAAATGTTTAACTGAGTAAAAGTATTGTTGAAATTGCACATTTCTTAAAAACACTGAGGTTATTCATAATATATTATGTAAAAGTAAAATTAACTTAATATAAAAAAAAAACAACAAGTCCACATTTACTAGTTCTATTTAATCTTGCAATGAGCCCTCTTGAGATCAGATTAAGCTGAATGCAGCCCCTAAACCAAAATGAGTTTGACACCCCTGAGCTAGAGTTATATTCTATGTTCTGTGTACACATTAGGAGTATCTACAATATATTTCATTCAATACAATTGATAATCATGTAATTCAATATATAAATAAACTTAAATACTTAAAAGAAAACCATAGTATTGGGAACAAAGTGCTAGGTTTGTATTATCATTCATTAATTCCAACAAAAACTCAATAGGAGCAAATGGAGCACAAATGCCACTAGCATTGCTAACGCTACCAGCCACCACAGCCCACTAGAATTACATTGGGAATGCTAACGCTATTAGCATTGAGCATTTTCAGCAGAAAAGATAGCATGGCTATCTAGTGAACAACAACAAACAGACTCACCAATTCCTGCAGATATTCGACACACCACGGCACCAGTTGATTTCTAAACACCACGGTAGCAGACACCACAAATACACAGTTGCATGCCAGAGTCGACGAGCATTTAAGATGGAAAATCAGCAAATAAAGGTATTGTGTATAAAGACATACCGAGTGCAACTCTCCAGTGGGTCCCCCCTCACTACTGATTGGGGAAACTCACCTCAGCTTATAAAATGCACCTGAACTCTATGATTGGTTAGACTAAAAGGGTGTGTCCTGTGGTGTGTTCAGGTACTGAGAAAAAAATGGGACCAAGGAATTTTAACCTGGGTTACAGGAGCATCATAATGGAGAAGAACGGAGATTTAAGTCATTTTGAATGCATCATAGAGGCTGGAGCCGACCTCTTGCTTCAATCTGCTGATGGAGTGGCAAACATTTCAGGGTCCAGATGACCAGAAACAGACATCAGCAGGTGCATCACCTTCCTAGACCCTTTAATTACTGTTCTCCATTTGTAAGAACTATGCAACAGTTTGGTTACATACATGTGAGGAAATATAGAAAATGTTTGGAAAAGCTGAATTTCCCTGGAGACGAAGTCAACATTTGACTTGAGAGAGCAAAGGACAGCGAGGAGAGATGTTGAATAGACCGCTTTAATTCTGCAGGGTGAAGAAAACAGAAGGTACAGCTCTGATTTACACAGCTTATGTTTTATTGGAAAGAAAAGCTGATGAAACATGGAGGCTCCAGTAAAATGTATTCTCCAACATATCGACACCTTGAATCTTCCAATAATAGTGCATGAGAAAACAACCGACTTACCAAAACACACGGTGTGTAGGTGTGGATTCAAAAGTGGCAAAAGTTGCACATTCATTTCTTTGTCTGTTTACACCTTGAATAGATAATTTCTATGTTAAACTCATTGGCCACTTTATTTTGTTAGCACTCTGTAGTACCGGGTTAGGCCCCATTTTTGTATTAATTAATTTATTTTAGCAGAAAACCACCAGTAGAGAATCAGAATCTCTTTTGCAGGAGTGCTCATGTCATGATTTGAACTAAGATCCCAAAGTAGAGAAGCAGTAGAGTATCAAAAAGGTGTTTAGTAAATAAAAATACTAAATAAATAATATAAAAAACATTTAGAGAATGAAAAAAAATGTATAACCAGGAAGTTTGGGAATGTATTAGGGTAGGGATGTGGGATATAACTGTACAGTACTTGGGGGTCCAAGAATATGTGGAAAAAAGACTAAAATATCCCATCAGTATATTATTTTTTTAATTGCTCTTCAAAATATGAATGTGCAATATTCTAATTAAACAAATAAGTCCGATTTTATGAAGGAAAGTGATATGTAAATCATGGTATATCCAAAGCTTCAAAAAGGTTTTGCACATTTGCCTGATTAAAGGATGATCATCCAGTTTGTTAAATTCCTTTGGGCTGCATTGATTTGTTTGTGTGTGCCTACTCACAGCAATAAGAGCAGGATTTGAGACCTCCTTTCTTTGAAAATGCTAGTAGTATTTATCCAATTTTAATAAAAGAATAAAAAACAGATTTTGTTGCATCAAAATCTACATTTTAGCAAAAGTCATTAGATATTTACCATAAAATTACAGATACATTTAAAAAAGTGTGGTTATTAAAAGACAAACAATTTGTGTTGTACCAAACATTTTGAATTGGAAGAAGATATTTTAATTTGCTTATAAAACCCCCCCCCCCCCCCCCCAAATAAAATAAAAAGTCTTTATACGCATCAACCACCGAATCATTCTTAGATTGTGGGCTGCACAAAATCAGTCCAGGGGCTGAAATGACCCCTGACCCTCTATGGACACCCCTGCCAGGAATAGGAAGCAGGTAGGTCCAATTAATTATTGACAAAATGATCTCATTACACTAAAAGCTAAAGACGTACATTAAAAGAGAATCTAAACCTAAACAGAAAGGACTGGATACAAGAAAGCAGAAGTAAAAATACTTTGTCACCTTACTTAAGTAGAAATGTTGGTCATCTATACTTCACTGGAGTAATATTTTTTATTTTTAGTTTTAGTTTTATGTCTACTCCTTACATTTTCATACAATCATCTGTACTTTCTACTCCTTACAATTTTAAAATATCCTATTTACTCTTATTTTATTTTCGCACTTTTGCATTGGCTAAAGACTGCGTACCCTTTAGACCAGCGCTGTCCAGACTTTTTAGCATGTGGGCCGAAATTGTCATGTCGAAAATACTCCAGGGCCAAAAAACTTAATGAAAACTATAAAAAAAATAAACAAAAAAATTACCTGGCCTTCAAAACATGATCATTTTTATTTAAAAAATTGTCAGATTTACTTTTGGAAATGGATGTGTAAATCATCATAGACACAAAATAAAAAATAGGTTTTTGCTCATTTGCTTTATTAAAATATAGTCATCCAGTTTGCAAATTATTTTAGGCTTGAACAAAAAACAAACAAAGCAAAACAAAAAAAGTTTTTGTCTAGCAATATCAGAACAGGATTTTGGTCGGTATTTCTTTGAAAACCTATTGCTAATTTTAATAAATGAGTTCAAAGTAGATTTTAATTCACAAAAGTAGCAATTAAGTTAAAGTCCTGTAAAAAGTGTGGTTATTAAAAGATGAATACCTTTTGTTGTACCCAACATTTTCAATTGTAAAGTCAAAACCTGTCTGATGAAGATGGAAATCTTATTTTTAATTAGGGCAAAATGATTACACCAAGGTGTGCTGGTGGACCAAATGTTTCTTGAAATACAGCTGGGGGGGCTGCACAAAATCAGTCCAGGCGTGGCAAATGGCCCCCGGGCTGCATTTTGGACATGCCTGATTTAGACCTTTTTGGACGCAGCCCAAGAGTCTCATAGCAAAAGACTGAATCAAGTAGGAAAGGCTGTGAGGGCCACAAAAAAAGTAAAAAAAAAAAACAAAACAAAAAAACAAAAAAAACGAATGCAAAGTGATCAAAGTAAAAAAAAAAATCAATCTGGCAATAAATAATTACATTTATAAAAAATACAGACCCACGGATCGTGACAGTCCTGGCCAAAAGAGCAGCATGATAGCGCCGCAACAAGCTGAAACAAACATCTTCAAATATACTATATAAGTATAAAAATACTATAATCACCAGCAACTTTAGTATATTCAGATGCCAATACTCCTTTAACCTGCTTTTAAAATGAGCCGTAGTTGGACGGTGCTCATAGTTTAAAGGGCCTTTAGCAATCAGTTACAAATGCTAAAGCTGCAAGATACACTGAACCGAACATGGTCAGATAAACAACATTTGCTTGGATGTCCATAATCACCTAATATAGAAAAATATTGCCTTAATGTCTTTCCTTCACACAAAAAGAGATGTGATAAAATCTACTTAAGCCTGCAGTGTTTTAGTTTTTATTAAGGAGACTTTTTTTAATTAGACAATAATTACGTGTCACTGTCAGATCCACTGAGCTGTGTGCAGACTGGTGTGCTGCAGATCGTTTGGGACCAATCAGGAAGAGAGCATGAAGAGGAACAGACACCAGACTGTTTGCTCACCCAGCGTGGTAATCAGGCCTACCTTCTCTACACTACGCTGTTCTCAAGTTCTGAGTTTAATCAGAGTTTCTCTTTTGTCCTCATTTCCCAGGAAATCTATTCATGCCTGTTTCAAGTTCCCACAATCCGGTGCTCCTCTTCCTCACTCCTTCGACTACAGGAGGAATTCTCTCAAGATCCCCTCCATTGATCTGCTCGCTGTTCCTCTGGCTGTCCTCCTGGTGCCAGCTGTTCACACCATGCTGCAGTCTCACTGGAGCTCGCCTGCCTCTCCACCCTCAACGCCATCCAGTCTGCACACCCAGAATGAAGTAACAGAGACAGTCCCATCAAACCGATGCTCTCCACCACCTGCCAAACTCAGTCTCAGTCTAAGGACTCATCTCACTCCTTCCATCTTACAGCCACCCCATATAACGTTAAAACAACAACCGCTTACCTCTTTCCCCACAAAGTTTCTCTTAAATCTAGAGGAGTCACCCTCCAGATTTCGTTATTCAATAAATCTGTTAAACAATCTCCGGAATAGTTGCCCGCGCTATAGTCAAAACCTCAACATGCCAGTCACTGCTTTAATAAACAGTGACATATTCCTAGATTCCTTACACTGGTTATTGTTCACGTTTCTATTGTTAAGTTAACAATGTGTGTCAAAGGTTTCACCATGTTATGAGCACCATACACATCACCTGCATCATCAGGAAGTTCAATAGCAAAATATAAATTTTTTTCCTCTCGACAAAAAGGTAACCCATTCACTTTTTATCTTTAAAACAGTCTTAATTCCTTGTAGCATAAATTTAACAAGGTGTCAGAGTCATTCCTCTGATAATCTGGTCGATATTGACATGATAGCATCACATAGCTGCTGCAGATGTATCAAACTGCATATCAATGGGGCTAATTTCCCTTTCTTTCCACTACAAAGGAAACTGCAGATTCCACCAACCATCTTTCCTGGGCTACATTCTGGAGGGCGGACAGGTGAAGGCAGTCCATTCAATGGCCGATTCAAACAGCTACAGAGTTTCCTGGGGTTCATCAGTTTCTACCTCCGCTTTGTCCAGAATTACAGAAAAATCGCTGCACCTCTCACAGCGCTCAGTTCCTCCAAAGTCACCTTCCTGTGGACATCTGAGGCGGAACATGTCAGGATCCCCAGGGGTTTCATTATTTCTTGTTGCTCGTTGGGGGTCTGTTATGTTTTCACCTCTAGTATTGTTTATCTTGAGATCTGGGCTTCTGTTATTAGTTTAGCTTCAGTATTTATGTTTATAGCTAAATTTGGCATCTGTTAGATGCAGTTTCTGTCTAGTTAGCTGTCATTTATTAGATTATTTTAGTTCATTTGGATATTTATCTCATGTCTGGCTGTTCTCATGTCCTCCCTGTTTGTTCAGCAGTCAGACCTTGGGTCCACCACTGGGCCCAAAACAGCAAGTTCTCCTGTCATCCGGGGGTCAGTTGTACCATATCCCTCCTATGCCGCAGACTTTAGAGGCCTTATCTCCATTAAGATGTGAGGGAATACCATCTGCGCCCGCAACTAGTCTGGCAATAAACCTTCTGCTGGTCTTCTGCAGCCTTTCCCAGTTCCCAAGCAACCCTGGTCCCTCATCGCTTTGGATTTTGTTACAGGCTTCCCACCATTCCAAGGTATGACCACCATCCTGACCATCATCGATCACCGTTTTTGTAAAGCTTGCCGTCTGATTCCTCTCAGGAAGCTGCCCACATCACTTCAGACCACTCAACCATTTGTGAAGGATGTTTTCAGACTCCATGGCAGAGATGCTGTTGGACCATGGACCTCAGTTTATCTCTTGTGTCGTGGTACAGAACATAGTGGATGCTCGAAGCTGATCATATCCTTCTGGCCTGGATAGGATATGATCCGGAGAGTCAACAGTGGGTGCCCCGTTCTTACATCTTGGATAAAAACATTAAGACTTATGGTCAGGGTTTGTTGTGGTAATACTTGTGTGTTCCAGCTAGGTTGTCACTGGGGCGCACAGTGGATCCAGCTTGATTGAACCTTCTACACACCTGATCTGGAGCATAACAGCTAGAGTTTAACAGGAGCTGGCTGCGTGTCATTGGATGTCTGAATGTTCTCATCAGTTGTATCTCTAGCCCCAGAATCATTTATATGAATCCTCGGTCTCTCCTCGTGATTGGGCCTGACCGGTTTATGTTTGTCTTCTTTAAAGGTACCTGTTAGAGCTGTTCCTGGTTTCTACGACAAGCTCCTTGGTTTCATGGTCTAATCCAACCTGGCCAGCCAGATTGATAATGTGTAGCACTCTGCATTCTGCCCAGCATCAATCTGGGACTACTCCTATCAAATTCGTTAGGGCAGCGGTGTCCAAAGTTTTTGGCTATTGGGCCAAAATTGCTGAATCAAAAGCGCTCAAGGGCCAAAAAATGAATAAATCACATAACCAAAACTACTAACCCTGCCCAACGAAATATGACCATTTTAAGAAAAGATATTAAACTGTATTTAGCCTATTTTATTAGATGATTTCCAATCAGATTTTAATGCGCCCAATGTCTGCATTTCAGTAAAAGTTTTCCTATTTACTATGAAACTAAAGCAAATGTAAAAAGTGTGCTTATTAAGAGACAAATGTTTTGTGTTGTGCCAAACATTCAATTAAACATTCAATTGTAAGATTCTAATAAAAAAAATAATTAAAAATAAAAAGTTTCCATCTGCAAAAAGCCCCCAGCACTGCTTGGCAAATTCTTCGTGAAATTAAGTTGAAGGGCCACACACAATCAGCATAGGGGCCACAAATGGCCCCCGGGCCACACTTTGGACACCCCTGCGATAGGGGAAAGGAGCAGAAATCTCCAAGCTGATTGAGTGAAGCGACACCAAGTGCCCCCCTACCAAAGGTTGGTTTTAGCCAATCATGGTATCAAATTAAAACCTAAACAGCAGCTGCCATGAGAAATAACCACAAGCTAAGCTAGTCAAGGCAATTCTTGCTGTTCTTCCTTCAAAGATGAAATTGTGGATTCTTACCAATCAGATGTGATAGCAGCAGCTACATGTGCGTCCTCCTGCACTGCCAGGTTTGTGTTGGTTCAGCTGTGGGCTCAACCGTTCTTGCTTTCACTGCACCAGTATGTCCCGCCTTAAACCACAATGCTGCAACCTGATTGGCCCGAAGCGTTTTTGGTTTGGACACAAACAATTGAAGCCAGAGTGGCACAAGGGGCCCGTTCTTCGTACGTTGCTTAAAACATCCGAGATCAAATGAGACATCCAAGATGATTTAATCGATCATCAATCATGATCCGGCTAATTGGGTTCTTCTAACACACCTGTTGTTTACGATTAGTATGGCTGGATTGATTTATCTGAGATAATAACTGCGCGTTCATGCGTTTGTTTAAAAGGGGAAATGTATCGATAGTAGAAACATTGATCAGCAACGCTACTATTGGCTGTTCAGCATGGCCAAAGAATGCCCATAGTTTTTCTCCCAAGCAGAACAAGAGCTTTTAATGAAAGGTTATGCCAACATTGAGTCATTAATTAAAACGACAGGGAACACCTCAAAGTCTGCTAAAGCCAGGAGAGAGGGCTGGCAAAATGTAGCTGACAAATTAATGCATAAATACTGTTCATGGTAGATGTTTCTATCACTTTCTACAGTATGAATTTTTGCATTTTAATAATTTCACATTTACTTTGTTCTTTTTTTTTTTTCCCCAGTGTCCTGTCTAGCAATGTGGCAATAGGAATTGATATCTCAATGCCAAATAGAGTTCAACATATTTTGCTTTCACAAGTGGAGCAAACAGCTTTCGCCATAGTGCTCCGCTTGATTTGTGCATGTAAATAGCTTTATTGTGATTCCTGCAGGGATAATTTCAAATTATATGAACACTACAATTGGAGAGTAAAGGAAGAACAAGGAAGAGAAAAAAAAGAAAGAGAAGAGGTGAAAGAAAGAAGTGATAAAAGGGAGAGAATGATAAAACGTTCTCTGTCTGCTCCATCACCTGGAAAGAGACGCAAAAAGAACAGCACAACCAACAGACATAAAGCAACAGATACAATCGAATAACACCTTGATGCATTGCTAAATCATATGTATTATTATTTAAGCTGACATGTGTAATGTGATACCTGAAAAAAGAAAGTGAAAGAAAATAAATAAATAAATAAATTACAGGCTTTCTGTATATAAGTAAACACTTAATACCAGGGACCCAGCACCTGTGGGAGTTTGTGAGAGAGCACTAGTTTAGGTGAAAATTATCCAGAAGGAAATAGTTCGATAGTGATTGTGGAGAACCAAAGGCCCGCCTTCCCCGAGCACAGAGGCAGGGGTCAGGGGACCCATAACCCCGGACTCCCAAAGGGGCCCCTAAAGCAGGGCGCCCAGGAGGGGCCAACACAGGAAATCTGATATTAGATTTTCTTCATATCGCCCACCCCTATGTGGATGGAGGAGGAAAGTGGTGTGGAGGGTGGGGGGCTCGTTTGACCAACCGTTTTACTGAGGAGGGACATTTGGCCCGACGTTATTTCTTTAATGACATTCTTTGGAGAATTTACATATGCAGCAATATCCACCACATGAAATGGTTTATACAGTGATGTCATGGCACCTTTAAAAATGACGTTTGAAACTTTACTAGAGGAAACATTCTGCTGTTGATGCTTTAATCGGGCAAAGTGAAAAAGGATGAGCTCTGGGTATTCCTTCATTTAAACCTTTGTCAAAGGACTCAGTAAATCTTGGCATGACTGGTGCGTCTGAACAGGCTCTGGGAAAATCCATCACACACTGTCTAAAGGCTGATTGACGCTCCACCAGGGGCCTGCATAATTGAGAGCTGCTGTTGGCTCACAACACTGATCTCATACTAAACTGGGCAGACTGCTTGTACGGTGCTATAAATAATGGAGGCCGTTCCTCTCTCTCAACAGTTTTCCAAGTACTTCCTAAAACGAACCAGGATATATGATAGAGAATGATGAGACAGGTAGGAATGCAAATCTGTCAGATTTAAACACAAAAGAGCTTTTAAGATTGCATCGAATCAATCAAGCAGGAGTTAGAGCCAGGGTGCTGGTCCTCTGTAGCACCTCAGTGCGCAGAGCATCAGCGACTGCTGGAGCTGGCCTGTAATTTAATGCACTCAGCTTTTAGGTATTTAAGGGAGAATGTGTTGCAGACTCCAGAGTAGCTAATTCTCACACGCTGAGCATGACACCCTCAGAATTCTCTGCACGCCACAGATCCATTTTCTCACACAAAACCGCAAAACAATTTCATAACTGATTACTTGCCAGCAGAAAGTGACATAAAGCTCAAATTTAGTGAACAGGGAGCATTGTGCAGTAACTGCAAAGCTTTCAGACTCACAGATCAGTTTTATTGCGATTTATTCTCAAGTCTTTCAGTCAGTCACTCTGCATCTGCTCTCATCTCCTCCAGCACAAAGTCGGGCATGACTGAATGTGGGCAAAAGTGGGGAAGCTACACGGTTTGGCAACACAAAACCATATTTGAACTTAACTACTTTACAAAAGACTATTTTTATTTGTAAGATATTTATTTGACAGATGATTTGACATAGAAAAATGCAATAATGTACAATGCTGCATATTCAAATGCAAGCATAAACCTAATCATTATTGGAAAATGACTGATAAATTAATTTTTCATCACGGGGTATGGAAAATGTTGGGCTTTACTGTAATTTTTAATTATCATTATCATTATTATTATTGGTATTATTATTATTATTATTATTATTATTATTATTAGTAGTAGTAGTAGTAGTAGTAGTAGTAGTGGTAGTATTAGTATTAGTATTATTGTTGTTGTTTATGAGAAAAGGTTTCGGATTTTAGAAATTAACCATTTGGAAATGTTTACTCAGTTGTAGCCACACTGTAAATCTCTGCTGTACATCAAATGTAATTGTGTTTCATCAGTGTTTAACTTCTGTTTTTAGTGCTTGTAGTGCTTGCTCTGATCAAACACAAAGAGAAACACGTCGATCAAAGACAAAATAATACAGATGTGCAACACAAAATGGCTACCCCAAGCTTTAGTTTCATGCTGGAAAATAGAAAAGTTATGACCCTGCAGCTCATTTTTTGATGATTGCTATTTAACCTTTGTACACAACAAATGACTTGTGTTTACTATAAACATTATTTAAATCAATGTCTAAAAATATGTTATGTTTGCTCTGTATTTATTACCAGCCATGTTAAACACCTGAATATTGTGAGTCCGAAATGGGTTCAGTTGGTGCTACAGCTGCATGGTAAAGAACATCCCCATCAGTCAATGTCAGTCTGGAGAATCTGAAGAACATGATGTAAATTTAAGTGACTCTCAACAAGAAAATCAGCTTCAGACGAAAACAGCTAACGGCTAAATAAAGTAGGGATGCAAATGCAGGTTCTATTTTATTCTACATTTTCCGCTATTTCTGGGATCCGAGCAGCAAAAATACATTTCACCAATCTTTCTGTTCATATTTTAGTTTAATTATTATATGCATGGGACCCATATGAATAAGTTTAGTGAAGACATTGCCAAGTTCAGGATATTTTTGGCTAATTATAATAATCCTTCTCTAACTAGAATAATTTTTCTTTTCATCCTTTTAATTATTTAGCTTCAGCAATGAGGATGATTTTTTTCTCCCCCGCACCCAGTCCCCAAAAACGGCAACTGTCTCATTATGATTTTAATAGGCCTGCTTGAAGAAGAACGAGGGGAGAGAAGAAAGATGAATGGATAGGTGAGAGGGAAGTGTCGCCACCAAACCTACATTACTATTTCTGGGAGGACATATTTTTACTCTTTTAATTGATTTCTTGTCACGTGGTTTGTTCCATATCCACGGCTTGGAACATGTTCAAGTCAAATCATTCAATTAGAAACAATCAATTATTTATCATGTAAAGAAATACTAAAAAAGAAATACTAGAAATACTGGGGCGACTGTGGCTTGATGGGTTGAGTAGTTGTCTGGCAACCAGAAGGTTGTGTGTTCGATTCCAGCTTCCCCTTGCCACATGTCGATGTGCCCTTGGGCAAGGCACTTAACCCCAAGTTGCCTACCGAGCTGCGTCTCGGTGTATAAATGTGTGAGCGTTAGTGAGAGCGACTGGGTGAATGTGGCTATAGTGTACAGCGCTTTGGGTGGTCAGCATGACTGGAAAAGCGCTATATAAGTTCAGTCCATTTTACCATTTAAACTATTAATTCATTTGGTTATAAAGAGATTGCTTGAATGCAGGAAAGCCAACACGTTATCACACAAAATCACAGAAGCAGTTCAAGGGCCTATGTACCTAAATTACAAAATTGGAAAAAAGGTTAGTTTTCCATAAAATAATGGCTCTATAACTGGGTATCAGGACACTTTGGTGATAAGATGAGGTTTAGTGCTCATCTATTTTCAGTTTTCGCCACTTCTGATACAAAAAGCCCCATACCTTATTCAAAACATGTAATATTTATTCATATCAAACTCACCTTTCCTACCATACAGGAAAACAGAGAAACAGACAGAATAATTGACATGCTGCAATCAGTCCTCCTGGATGAGCATGTGGCGACAAAGCATTGTTAACTTTGCAGCAATCCCTCACACAGAGCATGCATGTGGTGACAGTGGAGAGGAAAACTTCCCATTAGCAGGACAGAGCCCCAATTAAACCAGCCTGACCTATTTTTGTCTTTCAATCTTTGCTTCGCAAAATGAATGGTGCTATCAAAGCATTTTGGCTAATGGTGCTCCAGTATACCCAGGGCTGCAGAGCTAACCCTAAAATATACTTTCATTTGTCTTCGGCACCTTATCAGATAAAGACTCCCACTGTACATACATGTTACAACTAGAATGCCCACACAATTTTTTGCTGTCTGAACATCAACAGATTCCACTTTGCTATAATCTTTTAGCACCTGCGGCCTTTTTTGAACAGTAATTTGACAGTAAAGAGCAGAAGACATGCAGCAAATGGCCCGTGGCTGAGAATCAAACCCAGGACAACCGGGTCGAGGACTGTATCCTCTGGATATCGTCTGCCAACTGAGCCCCCCCTGTTCCCCCACATCCCTCTTTTTAATCCAACCAGGAACCCACACTGTTCAACAATTTTAGGCTTTTTGCTTTTGTACATTTTCCTTTAGTAGAAAACGTTTAAAGTTTGAATTGGCAGGTCCAGCACCAGTGCACCGTTCTTTTCACTGATGAGAGCAGGTTTACTCTGAGCTCGTGTGACAGACGTGAAAAGGTCAAGAGAAGCTGTGGGGAACCTTATGCAGCCTGAACCATCGTTCTGTGTGGTTTGGTGGTGGGTCACTGTTGGTTTGACCCGTTATACTCGTCGCCGGTGCAGTGGGTTCTGAATTCCTCCTGGTGGATCCAAATGCCCAGCATCATGTGGTAAGAGTATTCAGGCAGTCCCTGCAGGATGAAGGTCTCCACGCTTCGTGACCTAAACCCAGCAGAACATCTGGAACATCATGTTTAGGTCCATCCAACTCCACCAGGGTCACCTCAGACTGTCCAGGAGCTCAGCGATGCCCTGGTCAGGATCCAGGAGGAGACACTCCAGGACACCATCGGCCAACTCATGAGGAGCCCGACGTTATCAGGCATGCACTGCAAAAACGGAACTAGAAAAATGTAAAATGTTCTTAAAATTTGTGTATTTGTCCTTAATTTGAACAGGTAAATAAGATGATTTGCCAATGGAATAAGGATTTTGCACTTAAAATAGGAACAACTCATCTCAATCATCTTATTTCAAGTGCAGGATGTCTAATTATCTTATTTTAGGGGTGTAAATACTCATTCCATTGGCAAATAATATTCTTTAACCTGCTCAAATCAAGGACAAATACACTAGCGTTAAGAACATTTTACTTATTTTTAGATCGGTTTTGCAGTGTGCAGACATTTTCACTTTCACTTTTCCTGTTCAGATTAAGTCCTCTGTGGATTGGTCATTTTCACCAAAATGTGCTCCTAACATGTTACCTGCTCTACATCAGGATGGACATCCAGCAGGTTTCTTTCCCCCAATGTAGAGCGGATGAGTTTTCAAAGTCTTCCTTTAATTTTTCTGAGCACTGTAGCGATACTGTTTCTGACTCAGAGTTCTGTTGCTATATATGAAAGCTAATGAAGTCAGAAAGGAAAGAAACGAAGGAATTTGGTACACGATTAAATAAAGAATAATGTAATCGTTTGTCTCCAGTCATTTTTCAGAAGAAAGCAGAGTTATTGTGTCTAAAAACAATTTTAGATAAAATATATTCAAAGCTGTGCAGCTGTCATCTTGGTCATAAACCTCCTGCTCAAAAATAAAAATCCCTGCCAAGGCCTAAATTGTGAGACAACAGACGTGCTGCAGGGTCAGTGTTTATCCAAAACTCCTGACAACATGTTTTCCCCTGCCAATGCTCACCCCCATACTTTAATGTCACTTACGGCGGTTTATTTACGACCTGAAGGCCCATCAGCGTTCTTAGCTTAATTGCTAAAGGGTTTTGTGTAATCACTGATGGAAGCTTCTGGAGACTGTGGAGAAAGATTGGCTGGGAGAAAGGAAAAGGTGGGCATAAAAGTTGGAGCTGATGTCTGGGTGAGCGAGGAGGAAATGAGAGGCGAACACACAGGGGAGGCTGAAAGACAATTAAGTTTTATCCATATGAAGCAAATGGTTAAAGACTGCAGGAATAGAGAAGTTATTAAAAAGCAATATAAATCCATTCTTGTCATGGTGGACAAAACGACTTTATGATAGCTTGTTTGAGGTCTTACAGCCATCGGATCGGTCAAATGTTGTCAGGACTGACGGGTGTGACGATGTATTTCATTATATGATTTATATTTTGTGTTTTTGACCAAAAAATACACATTTTCAAAAGCAAAAAATATCTTGGTTATCAAATGATCCTTTTTAAAAAAGGTAAATCTTTTCCTCCGTTTTTTTCTTCTTCCTTCTGCTCCCTACTCCACTATGGAAGCGTAATGCATTTACCAAAGAAAAACAGACTTATTTATCTCATAATTACGAGATAACATGTCATAATTATGAGAAAAGATGTCATAATTACAAGATCCTGATCTCAATATTATGAGATCCGCCGTATGAAACGTTACCCGTGATCTGCAAAACCCCAGGCTTTGGGAAAGGGGCTAAGAATCATTTATTCTATGTAGGACTGAAAGTCTTATTTTTCATTAAACCTGAAAAATCAAATGCAAGAAATAGCCAAAAAGATAACTGTGGAGCAGATTTTAGAATGGATAACCCAGAGCTGCAGATCTGGATACATGGAGATGACCCAGAGACGGCGAAGGAAGCCACCAGCCTCACTGAGGATATCACACCAACCAGGAAGGGGAGAAAAAGCACCGGTTTGGGTCGGGAGTTTCCGAAAGACAAAGTGGGCCCTCCATGATCTGTTCGTACGGAAAACACAGAAAAACTCATGCTACACCTTAATAGTTCAACAGAAGAATTAGACTAAAGGTTATCCCACAACCGTTATACTTTGAGTTTTTTGTATTTACGTCATTTGCTCTTTACTTTTACTTATTAACATATTTAGCTAATGATTTAGGTTTAGTATAAAGCAGAAAAGATCTGTAAAATGCCACAAAATGGCTCTGCTGCTGTGGTTTCTATCCCAGGAAGGCCTTTTGTGCTGCATATTATGAAAAATATACGTCTTTTTTGGTAAAGTTGTAAAGGTTTACGTAGATCTGTTTATAAGACGGCGTTCTACGGGAAATAAAACAGTTTCAGACGACATTAACTTATTGTTGGGCAGATGGATATGTCTGTGAGGAGCAACGTAAAGATCCAGGTTCTTCGGTATGTAGGAAACCAATCTCAGGTGAGCCGCCGCTAACCGGATCCTAAAAACCAATTTGAGTGGACAAACCCTCCAGATGTGATTTTCTACAGTGAAAACATTTTATTGCTCCCCGCTCAGAACCAGAGGCAGCGGTTGAGTTTTTGAGAGTTAAGCTGCTGAAAATGGGAAAAGTAATGTGTTCCAGGGGGCTCGTTTGTCAGATTAAAACTACCTTTTAGTATTAAACATATTTAAACATACTACATATACATACATCAAGTCCATGTTTCTCTATTAAAAGGTATTCTTATATCAACAATGTTGTATTTTCATTACCTGTAATCAGAAAACCATCATAATTAAGAGAACTAAAGGCTTTGAGAAGTTAGTATGTATTTAACCTATAAAATGTTTGCCTTAGTGAACTTAGTTACTGAAGTAAACAAAACTTTTAATACTAATTTAATTAATGAATAGGCCACAAGCGAACTGACAGGATGAAGCTTTCTGTCATATTAAAACTTTCCTTTGTGACAAAGCTTCTAGTCAGAGTGGCTCATGTTACCCTGAGCTACCTCTATAGTTATGCTGCTATAGGCTTAGGCTGCTGGAGGACATCAGGGTCTATTTCTCTCACTCTGCTAAGTTCTCCTACTGTTCTCCAATTTGCATTGTTTGTTGTTATTTCAGCTTTTAACTCTGTCATTTCTTTTACATAGAAGGTACACCTGGTCTGGCGTTCTGTTAGCTGTGACGTTATCCAGGGTATTATCGTATACCATAGAAAGTACTCCTGGATCAATGTGAGCTTCTGAGCTTTCTGTGTCTCTGCTCTGTCTTCTCTAAGCCCCAGTGGGTGGAGGCAGATGAGCGTTCACACTGAGCCTGGTTCTGGTTCTGCTGGAGGTTCTCCTCCCTGTTAAAGGGGAGTTTTCCTCTCCACTGTCGCTTCATGCATGCTCAGTATGAGGGATTGCTGCAAAGCCATCAACAATGCAGACGACTGTCCACTGTGGCTCTACGCTCTTTCTGATGATCATATTTTTGCACAATGATTTGCCACTTCATATCTGCACTTTGCTTCATTTCCACATTAGGATTCCTCCATAATCTCACAGCACAGGCTGTAAGCAGCATCGTCTCCTGGTGGTGTGAACCATTTGTGCTTCAGATTCAAATCTTTGCTTTAACAGATAAACTTCCTGTTGGAAAGGGATTTTTTTTAAAATATATTCATGATATACATGATTTGGAATGTCTGAAGCTTAAATATATCTATAAATTTGAACAGTTTGATGTACTGAGCAGAGGGTCAGTATGATCCAGATAATGCATCGCACACAGTATTGCTCATGGATCTTGATCCTTCAAATGAGCTTGCAGGTGTTCAAAGAAAAATATTTTATAAACATATAAATCAGCAAAATCAAATATAAAATATTACAATAAATCAGCATAATGACTGCAATCAGAGTTCCTATGAAAAACGGTGGTATATAATGCGAGTAATTTATGTATATTTATACAGTGTAACTAAACAGTATATTTAGAAAATTCCTGATGGGTGAGTGCTTTGTACTGAAATGCTTTCTATAGAGTCTATTAAAAGGCAGAACCACTGGAGCTCTAGGAGTAACTTAGACTTCCAGTCTCCAGCAATAAGGCTCATCTCAATCAACCCGCCAAAGCAATAAGACGAGCACATATTCCCCGCGAGCCTCAGGCCTTAAACCCAATAAACTGAAAGCAAAGCCTAATGAAATGGATGATACAGAGGGAGCGTAAGCTAGAGTCAAAAATCAATTAAAAGGAGCAATGTTCTGTCTCCTGGCTGCAGAATTTGCAGATGGAGACGATAAACTTTGGAAAATCCACCCAGGAATGAAATTAATGAATTGTTTTGTAGATATTTAGATGCATTTTCTCTTAATTGTATTCGCTTTGTGTTTTCTCCATCTCAGCTCGGTCAGTGAACTAAATGTTTTTGTTCTCATGCTGGAATCCATGAGAATTAATCGCCAGCAGGTACCTGTGTTTCCTTGGATGTGGCGAAATATAATTTTATTATAGGATTATAGTTAGAATAGAGACTCGTGTGCTTCAGAATGTGCAAGATAGTCTCTACTATGATTATGAATATGATTATTATTATTAATATTATTAATAATAATAATAATAATAATAATAATAATAATAATAATAATAATAATAATAATAATAATAATAATAATAATAATAATATTAGTAGTAGTAGTATTTGGCTTATAAGGCTGCATTATCTAGAAGGATGTCTATTTTTGGACCTAATGTATGTAAGGCGCTGTCAAAAAATGAAAACTGTTAAACTTCTGCTGAACTTTTGAGAATCCTTATGTTACTGCAAATACAGGTATCTGTATTATTAAGTTATTACACTTTTAGAAAATATAAATGTGTTAGAATATGAATATGTTTACTTCCTTTAAATAACGATGTGCCTTTTTTCTTGAACATTTAACTCACAAAGCCTTTAGGTTACTCCTCTTGCCCTGCGAAGAGAAGCTTTCATTGTCGATGGAGTCCTGCACGTCTTGCATGAACTATTTCTCACAATACTGACTGCATAAAAGTTGTTAATGGAAATCTGAATTGTTGAATTGTTGGCTGCAGCATAAATGTGAAAATAAAAAACAAACAAACATTGCAGTTAAATATTACATGATGACACAACATTGATAGCGTCCGCTCTCCTAACAATCCTTCCACATACTTATTTAGGATAATTACTTTCAGCCATCACAGTGCCACGCAGTAAAAATCCGGTCCGGTTGAACCAATTCTACAAAAATAACAGCTAATATTGCAAAACATATGATTAAATCTTAAAAAAATACAACATTATATGCGACTTGAAATCCGTAGTTTACTTCTTTTACTGTATGTTTGTTTTACTTTAGATTTATAAATTTACACTTGCAGTCTTGGTTTTTAATCTCTCCATTTGTATAGCTATGAATTCTGGGATGCCATTGGTCCTGTTGGAGCACGTCCACCATGGACACTTGGATGGCCCTGGCTTTGACGCACACTCTTAATTTAGGAAAAAGCACAATGACATTGAACAGGACACAAGCCCAGAGAATGTTATTTTAAATCAGCTGAGGAGAGAAAGGCTGAAGTAGTTGATCCAAGCGGAAGCAGCAGTTAAACAAGCGCGCATCCCTGCAGAGGCAGCCTGAAAACTGCTCAGCTCACAGCTTTCCTCACAGACAACCATGCAGCTGCTGTAATATTCACTGGTTATGCTGACGTCACCGAGGAGCAGCAAACAAACGTTAATCTGCCGCCATCTGGTGGTGAGGAGCTGAAATTACATTCTAAACGTGACTGAAACAGTTATGTAAATAACTCAAAACGTTTGTCCCATTGAATAGTTTAGAGTTTCTCAAAAGTTAAAGTTATGAAAATACATGAAGTATCTCTATAAACAAAGCCGCTATAAGACAAAAAGGAGTGTTGATTTATTTTAGACTGTAGCTGTTTTTGTATCGTCAGACTTTGCTGACCTAAAACACTTTTTCAGAATAATAGTTTTGCTCTTTCTATCCGTCTCTGCTGGATTTCCTTAATGTGAATGTATAAGTTGCATTTGAAAGTGCATAACTGCTCATATTTTAGTGCTAGAAAATCAATAATTATGAAGGCATAAACATGAAACGTTCACAATCAGCATTTCCATAGTTTTTCCAAAGTCTGTACTTTTCAAACAGTGTTTTCTGGCTCAAGAGCCTTTGCAAACTGAAATTATGTTATCAATATTCAAAGTTTTAAATCTTTCCTTCCAACATATTTGTTCAGTTGAATTCAATAGAGACCCACTGCAGCCAGCCAGCATTACATTTTCTACACTGCGTTTCACAAGGGAAAGTTATCATGGACCACAGAGTTTTAAAAATGCCCATTGCAAATATGAAGACGCTTTTAAAGGTCTATGTAACAGTGTTTAAATTGAAATTCTTGAGAGTAATGCTGTTTTAACATAACAGAAGTCTGTCTTTAGACCATTAGCTGTGAAAGTAATCTGTATCACCAGTATAGACGCTAAAAAGCTCATCAACTGCAGGTAAGACAGGAACCCTTCATAATTGCTCAACAGAATCCCTCCCTAAAAATATCTGAATCAGAACTTTGTCTTTTTTAACTTAGACATGAAACATGCTACATGTTGGGATGTTTGTAACTGGCACTGCCACCTGGAGGCTTTCTAACACAATGACATGCAGTACATGCTGCTTCATGTTTCCTCTCTCATGCTTGCCAAAATGGCAATTTTCATCTTGTTTGGTGAAAATGAGGTCTACAGAATCTTATACCTGCTTTTTAGTATAAAAACACCTTTTCAGTGTTTTGATGCAAGGCCTTGCTGTACTCGTTGTACTTAGAATTATATCACATCACGTGATGAAGATTCAGTAGCAACAGTGCTGTCTTAGTTTCCAGGATGCTTAATCAATCTGGAATATAAAGATTAAGATTTATGAGGGGAAAACAGAGTCTGAGCCAAAGTTAAACCTTTTCTAAATCGGCCTGACCTGGAGAAGGCTATCCAGGTTTTTATCTGCTCTAATTGATTATTGCAGTGCCCTTTATTTTGGTCTCTCTCAGTCATCCCTTAGTCGTCTTCAGCGTGTCAAAAATACAGCAGCCTGTCTTCTAACCACCTCCTCCAAACGAGATTTTCCTTTTTACCTTGGTTGCCTGTCTTGGTTACCCCTCCCCTTTTGTTTGAATCAATATGTTTTCATGTGCCCGGCAGGTCTTTGGGGTCTTGAGATGTTTTTTTTATGAGACATACCAGGGAACATGTCCAAACACTGGGAGGATCGGGCTTCCTCAGCGGCAGTACCCAGACTGTGGTACCAGCTCCCTCTGGATCTACGCTCCCCCACTCATCTAAGTCATTTTAAACCAAATCTCAATACTTGGAAAAGGTGGATTGCCCTCTCTGGGTTGGGGGTCAGTCTCTTCCTCAAGTGGAGAAGTTTAAGCATCTCAGCGTCTTGTTCATCAGTGATGGTTGGATGGGACCAGGGATGGGCAGGTGGATCGGGGCTGCATCTGCAGCAATGCAGGCACCGCTCTGGTCTGTTGTGGTGAAGAAAAAGCTGAGCCAAAAAGCAGAGCTCCTGATTTATTGGTCCGTGTACGTTCCGACCCTCACTTACGGTCATAAGGTCCAGATCTTGTCCGAAAGAACGAGATCCCAGGTAAAAGCGACCAAATTCAGCTTCATGCGGTGGGTGTTTGGGCTCAGCCGTAGGAACAGAGGTGAGGAACTCGTTTAATCGACGGGGACTGAAAGTAGAGCCACTGCTTCTCCACATTGAAAGGAGCAAGCCTCCCTTTGGGGACTTTGGGATCCTCCAGAATGAACTGGAGGATTTTACTGGGGAGAATAGAGGTCTGGATTTCTCTCCTATCCTTTTGATCCCACAACCCTATCTCAGATAAGTGGAAGATGATGGGTAGATGTATGTATGTATGGATGGATGGGTGGGTGGGTGGGTGGGTGGATGGATAGAGGGATGGATGAATGGCTCTCAAAACCAATTTATTCAGGCTGAGTTAAAAGCAAGTAGCCATCTGAGATTCTATTCCTCATTTTTAATCTTTGTTGCCTGTTCTGTTGGTTCTATGTTTTGTTCTATTTATCTCTGTATGCTTTTCATTGATTTACATACCTGCCTCTCACAGCCAGTCTCTGCCAGTAGCTCTATATGGTTATTTGTCTGTATTGCCTGTTCATGACCCTGTTTTCTGGTTTTTGAGTTTTCCAGTCCCACTTAGCCCTCGCTCTGCCTTTTCATTGGCTCTCTGACTTCTGGAAACAACCAGGGTCGTTTTCGGTCCAGCATCTAGCCCAGCCATTTGGACCTGTTTGCCATCTTCTGTCTGTCACTGTGTATATGACTCAAGCCTGTCTCAAAGATCTAATCTCTGGTCTCTATTTGCTCAGCCTGACTGGTGTTTGGGGAAGTCTGCTGCTTCAGACCTATTCCTGCCTTCTGTTCAATCGGTTATCACCTGCTGGTCTCCTGCTCCTTTCTGGACTTTTGACTGCCTGCATCCAGTTTTTGCATTTTGTTTTATTTTTAACAATTATTTTAAGCACAATACCATGTCTGTCCGGAATATCTGGTTCTCGGTCTGGGTCAGTATCACATTTTAATTGTAAACCACTTTGGTCGCCTTTATCGATTGATTGGATGACTCTTAATATTTGTTTCTGTCAGTATTAATAATATAATTATTAAGTTGAAAGCTCATGTTAAAACCCCCATGACCTAAACCAGTCCTACCTCATACTGTACCGTCCTCTGTCATTTACTGCCAAGTCTACCGGTCACTTTTTGGTCTGGTGGATCTCTCTTGGCTTCAGCAAAGTAGCAATAAAAACCTGGATCTTTCTCGAAGCTCTTATGGCTTCAAACCCTGGGCTTTGGATGGGCCCAAACCAGGACCAAAATACCAGTTGAAAGTACTTTAAGTGCTTTCATTTTGTTTGGTATTTCTTATTCCCTGCTGCCTGAAATTACGAGTTTAAATTGCACCCTCTGAAGAAGTCAAATGTGCTGAAATGAGAGCTAAAAGCTTCTCAAACTGGAGCTAAGTGGAAAGAGTCAAGTTGACAGATTTGTTTCTCTAAACGTAAAAATCGAACTGTTGCTTTTACACGTTCTTCTTTAGTCACACATCTGCAGGTGTGGACTCAAACCACACGACTTTTACTTGTTTGGATCTTCAAACCATAGTTTATGATTTGGGACTTGAGAATTATGACCCTCAGAACCTGAAACCTGCTATAACAGCTGTGGGTCTGCAGAGAGGTCTGCGCTGAGGCTTGTGTGCTGTGGGGCGGATGCGGCCCGGCATGCAGTATGTTGTGTACTACCGATTTTCCAGGTTACTCTCAAACCTAGAAGTGTTTAGAAATCCCTCCTAAGAACCAGATTAGAGAGCAATGTCATTTCTTTGAAAAACAAAATCATTAAAATAGAAAGAATCAATCTCTAAATGAAAAACAAGATTAACTGGTGAGAGAAAAAATTGGGTTTACATTTTTTAATTAGCTTAAAAGCTAGCTGTCAGAAAAGGTATGGAAATAAGTCTTGTCATGGCAAAAGTTGAATACAATAATATTTTTCATTAAATTTCATCTAAGTCATGATGCTATTTTGGTTAAGTTGATCCATCCCCCCAGTGTGTGTGGGTGGATTTTAAACCTCTGCAAAACAAATCAGATTAAATCAAACTAAACCTTTTTGGTCAGTCATATAGCTTGGGCAAATTTCTATTCTATTTCCATTTACTAAATTTGTATTGAAAATTCAATTATAAATTCAATTCAGTTTTATTTATATAGCACCAATTCACAACACATATCATCTCAAGGTTCTTTACATCAAAATAAAACATAGGAAAATAGAAACTAAAAGCAAATATTAATCTGGTGTTGGTTGTCCTTGCTGCATCATTGAAGGATCGATGTGAATCGTTTCTGTTCAATAAACTAATATTATTAGTGAGCCTTTATTTGTAATTTTATGTACAAACATTAAATTACATTTATCTTATATAATACGGATTTTCTAGTGTGATGGTTTATGCTAATCTGTCTGTTTAATTTAACATTGATCAAAGTCAGGTTGTATGCATCACAAAATATTAGTTGTTGCTAATTGGTGTTGAGTTTTGTGCCTCACTTAACTTATCATGTCAGAGACGCCACTGTTTAAGGTAGTTGTTAAAAAAAGAAAAGAAAAGGTGTTTCCTGTCAGATTGCAGTGAATTTTTATTTTGGAAAAACTGCAAATAGATAAAAGTGTTGTTTTATTTCAGAATTACTGCATTAATTCACTTTTTCTGCGCTAAAACAGCAGTCAGCTGGTGGCCTGTGGAACCACTGCAGCCTGCGGTGGCATTTCTTCCTCCAAAGCAATAAATAAATCGACGCATATTGGAGAATTGATCCCATTTAGTTTCAGAGCAAAGCATTTAGTGAAACAGCTGAACGCTGGTATGCAGCAGCTGCTGCTTGGTTCTGGTTTGGTTTCTTCTGCTCTCTGTGTTGTGCTTCTTGAAAGGTCCAAGTTTTTATTGCTGCTCGTTTCTCTGCCAAAAGAAGCAGCGGACCACACATTCAGAACCACAGGAGGAACACAGCAGCTCCTGCAGGATTTCAGGTTTTTTGGGTTTCAAGAACCTTTTATGTCGTCATAAATCAAAGCTAACAGGACAGATGCTGTTTGGCTAAAAAGAAAAAAAAACCTTGATTAAAAATCATAATAAAAAAACATTAAAGAAAGGATGTTTTCATTTATTTCCATTTTCTAAAGAGTGGGGAAATTCTGGCCGATAAGAAAGAGCAGTTAAGGAATTATAAAATACTTTAAATAATCATCCACTCTGAATTCACATCCTTCTCTAGAAATAAAGAGGCACCTCAAATCTGTACTTTGAAATATTCGTCGACCAAACCCAGAAACCCCAAAATATTACAACAACGTCTGATTTCCTAGAGGCGTAATCTAAAAAAACATTAACATTTTCTCATATTTCTCTTTTAATTGATTAAATTGATCTTGAATCTGAAAAAGTTGTCGTGGTTCAAGATGCAACCCGAGCCTTTTTTAGTACGAGTCATTGTAGGTTTGATTTCTTACCTTATTAACTTATTTTAAGACATAAACTGATAAATTTGCATCCATATATGTGTCACCTGGAGCATTGTAATGTATGAGCTTTAGATGTTAGGGCTTTATTTAATTTTTCAATATTATTTGAAGAAATACCAACTTTTCCTTTATGTTTAATTTTTTTCCCTGAGAATGCAACAGCTCCATGAAAAAGATCAATTTAAGTTTGAATTATAACAGTATTCAGTTTTGTTTTGTACTACCTAATCCGAAACATTAAGTAAACAGAAAACGTGGAACTAGAGCAAAAAACAGGCCTCTTTAAAAACAATAAGCTGTATTTCTTATCTCAGACTCTCCCACCTGATCTGCTGATTTAGTTAGACTTCTGCTCACTGGTTAAAGGTTCCCACCACCAGAAACCTGGAGTTTGTGGTCTCCCAAGAGCAAATTTCATTCCAGCAGGTCGAACCGTCGGTTTCAGAAATAGTTAATTTGGAGTTTGAGTGTTTGGAAGCTTGAGGTGGGATGTTTGCGCTGGGAAGCTTGCATCCCTATATTTGCCAAATGCATAGTAACAGTTGCAAGCATTCTGCAGACAGTTTTGAGGGTGAATGGAGGAGACGGGGAGCAATAGAGGAGTAGTTCTTGCTTTTAACAAACAGAAATAATCACACGTAAGCTAAAACAGTAACGGTTTGGGCTGATTAAATTCCACACAGTGTTTCATATTGTGTCTGCAGATATCTTGTTTATATTGTAAATCTTTGCCTTATCAACTCAAATTTAAGGTGGAGACTACATATCTTCTGTCGGGTGGCTACTGCATCATACAAAAAAATAAATAATCATAATTATGTTATATTTGTGATACAGGAATTGTCTTAAGATGGCAGAAATATGCTTTGGAGAAGCCCCAGCTCCAACTAGCCACTGCCTTGATCTGCGGGTTTGATAGTGACTACAGATAACAACTCCGCCGAACCCATCTGAACTATCGCTTCCAATCATTTTGTCAACAATATGTTGCGTTTTGTCATAAAAACCTTCTTGTTTGAAGGTTGATGCATTCCCGTCTGCACAGAATCACAATGACCTCAGCAAACCTAACACATCACAGAGTGAGAGGGATGGAGGCTGCACAAATGACAGACTGGGGAGCCATGAGAGAGGTGCCCCTGTGTCCCTGGTCACACCAGTGGGTAACCACACACTTCATCCAATGGCTCCAGACACACTCACACACAGTAAGGCCAATGATATGTTGGGAAACCTAGTGAGGGGGAAACCTGAGAAGGGGAAAGCTAAACCAAAGTGGAGAAAAAAAAACACAATAACAAGAACAACCTGAAAAGATCAAAACTCTGTTCTCATTTCTTCTTTTTTTCCTCCATCTATTTCAGTCTGGGGCTTCACGGTGGAGCAGTTGGTAGCTCTGCTGCCTTGCAGGAAGAAGGTCCTGGGTTTGAATCCAAGCCTGGGGTCTTTTTGCATGTTCTCCACAGGTACTCTGGCTTCCTCCCACCGTCCAAATAACATGCCTGTTAGGTTACTTGGTCAACCTTAGATCCTCTTAATGTCGTCATGCGACAGACTGGCGATCTGTCCAGGGTGGACCTTGCCTCTTGCCAATCGAATGCAGGCACCAGCGCCCACTCGCACATAAACGATTGGTTATTATGTTCTATTTAAATAAAAACTGCTGGAAATGTGAAGCAATGTCCTTTGCGCAGATCAGGCCATAATGCTCAGCTCCATATTTGGAGAAAACCAAACACGTCAAATAAACTGTCAAGCATGCTGGCTGAGTGATGATCGTTTGGGATCGTTGTGCCGTCATGAGACTTGCCTTCAGCGGCTATTTGGGAAAAAAAGTATAGTCTAACCTCAACTTTTTCCAGATTTTATTCCGGGCAATTCCCAGTAATTTAACCCCTTTAAACATTATGAAGCCCCAGAGTTAAGTATAGCCTAAAAGAAAACAAAAAACTCAACATTTCTGTTTTTTGGTTAGGCAGGGGCCTGGCTCCATACCTGCCCAGGGTGTTATCTTGTGTCAGAGAACATGCAGGAAGATCTCTCCTCTGCCTTTGCAGTTTGTTACGTTCTAAGGATTAGCTTATATTGTGCAGACTGTTGAAGTTTAAAATGTATGCAGAGCTGCGGTCTGCTGCACTGCCTTTGACGCTGACTCAGACTCTTGCATTGTTTATGTACTCTTAATGTTCAGTTGCTCACTAGCAGGAGGACATTTCCATGACTTTTATAAAGGAACATGGAAGGACAGACATAGATTTAACTTTTCAACGTTAAAAGAAAAGCTTTCTTTAAAACAATTCAATTCAATTTTACTTATATAGCGTCAACTCACATCACATGTCATCTCAAGGCTCTTTCCAAAGTCAGACTCCATCAGATCCTCCAGGTTGGTCAGAAAGTTTCCTCTCTAAGGAAACCCAGCAGGTTGCATCAAGTCTCTCCAAGCAGCATTCACTCCTCCTGAAAGAGCGTAGAGCCACAGTGGACAGTCGTCTGCATTGTTGATGGCTTTGCAGCAATCCCTCATACTGAGCATGAATGAAGCGACAGTGGAGAGGAAAACTCCCCTTTAACAGGGAGGAGAACCTTCAGCAGAACCAGAACCAGACTCAGTGAAAACGCTCATCTGCCTCCACCCACTGGGGCTTAGAGAAGACAGAGCAGAGACACAGAA
Organism: Fundulus heteroclitus; assembly: GCF_011125445.2. Classification (NCBI taxonomy): domain Eukaryota; kingdom Metazoa; phylum Chordata; class Actinopteri; order Cyprinodontiformes; family Fundulidae; genus Fundulus; species Fundulus heteroclitus. The sequence continues at coordinate 38,903,606 of NC_046361.1, read as the reverse complement.
AGCACAGAAGCTCACATTGACCCAGGAGTACTTTCTATGTTAGATGGTAATAGAGGATGATCTGCCTCCCCTGATGATGTCACAGCTAACAGAACACCAGGTGTACCTTCTATGAAGAGAAAAATGAGAGAGAACATAAAGTTAAAAGCTGAAATGACAACAAACAATGCAGATTGGAGAGCAGTAGGAGAACTCAGCAGAGTGAGAGAAATGGACCCTGATGTCCTCCAGTAGCCTAAGCCTATAGCAGCATAACTATAGAGATAGCTCAGGGTAACATGAGCCACTCTGACTAGAAGCTTTGTCACAAAGATTAGTCTTAAAAGTAGACGGGGTGTCTGCCTCACGGACCAAAACTGGGAGTTGGTTCCACAGGAGAGGAGCCTGATAGCTAAAGGATCTGCCTCCCATTCTACTTTTAGAGACTCTAGGAACCACCAGCAGACCTGCAGTCTGAGAGCGAAGTGCTCTGTTAGGAACATACGGGGTAATCAGAGCTCTGATATATGATGGAGCTTGATTATTAAGGGCTTTATACGTTAGAAGAAGAACTTTAAATTCTATTCTTGATTTAACAGGAAGCCAATGAAGGGAAGCTAAAATTGGAGAAATAAGATAAGAGATAAGATAAGATAGGCTTTATTGATCTCACATCGGCTCAGTAATCAGTAATCAGAAGAAGGTGCCAAAAGTAGGACAAGGTGCATCGGTCCATCTTGTTGATTTTCATCAGAACTCTTGCTGCAGCATTTTGGATCAGCTGAAGACTTTGAACTGCACTTTGTGGACTTCCTGATAGTAAATAATTACAATAGTCCAGCCTTGAAGTAACAAATGCATGCCACCACTGGTCGAGGTATCGGAAATCGGACCCATCAGCTTTTAATCTGTTATAAAAACAAGGTGCTTGTTTCTTCAACATGGATTTCAGATGCACCCTGGAAACCAGTTTATTATGGGATTTAAATTATATGTCTTTAAATAACACCAAGATTTTTTACTTTATTACGAGAGGCCAAGTTAATGTCATCCAGATTAAGTGATTGATTAAGAAGTTTATTTTTTGAGGACTCTGGTCCAAAGATTACAACTTCTGTTTTGTCAAAATTTAAAAGCAGGAAATTTAAAACATTATACACACTGTTAAAGGGGAGTTTTCCTCTCCACTGTCGCTTCATGCATGCTCAGTATGAGGGATTGCTGCAAAGCCATCAGCAATGCAGACGACTGTCCACTGTGGCTCTAGGCTCTTTCAGGAGGAGTGAATGCTGCTTGGAGAGACTTGATGCAACCTGCTGGGTTTCCTTAGAGAGGAAACTTTCTGACCAACCTGGAGGATCTGATGGAGTCTGACTTTGGAAAGAGCCTTGAGATGATGTGTATCATGAAATGGCGCTATATGAATAAAATTTAATTGGAAAGAGCCTTGAGATGATGTGTATCATGAAATGGCGCTATATGAATAAAATGTAATTGAATAAAAAAATTGGTAGCCTGTATGTACTTTCAGCTGGACACTTTTGGATGGCGGCCAAAAAGTTTGGACACTACTGATGCCGTTTAATAACATGTTCAGACCTGCAGATCTCACGCAACCCATTAATGCTCCTTAAACTGGACTTTGAATTTGGATGTGGAGTCTGTTGTGTTTTTTTTTTTGTATATTTGGGATTAAATTTAGTCACTTTTAGAACCTTTTACAAATCAGATCATTATAATCATGTCCTGATATGCAGAACCATTGGATTTAAGTTTGTAATAAAAGCTTGTAATAAAAAGTGTCTTTTAGAAAATAAAATTTATTTTCTTATTTTTTATTCTTTGATGTTTATCCCCCTTTGGTGAATTAAAGTTTTCCTTCCTTACTGTGTATATTTGGCTTTTAAACTATTTATTCATTCCATATCTTTCTTGTTTCTTCTCTATTTTATTCAGCGTCACCTTCTCTCCCTTCTTTCTTTTCCATTTTCCCACACCCCTGTTTTCTCTGTCTGCTTGCAGCCATGTGTTACGCTCACTACGATGTCATGCTGGGTCACAAAGGCCAACGCACACACACTCTCCCACGCGGCGTCAGTGCCTGTTATAGTGACAATGCCACAAACAAAACCAACAACAGACAAATATATAAAAGTGGGCTAAAATTCTGTTTAATTTCAGGAGATTTCCACATCAGCGCTGCTCTCGTAAACCCTATGTTTAGACATCCATGCAGCTTCAGGAAAACCAGGGGAGCCAGAAAGATAAATACACCGAATTATAAAGTTTTGGAGACAGTCATCCCCAAATAGCATGGGTACTTTTTTCATGGGTTAAAAAGGAGACACATGGGACCACAGAGCGTCTGTAGCTGTAGAAAAAAATGTCTTCATCTGCTCTTGTAGGCTGTCATCTTAAATTTGGATCTCTTCTTTGTCCTTGTTTGCTATGATTTTTCTGTGTTTCTCCTTTTCATTTGTTCAGCATGTTTTTCTTCTATTTATAAAACTCTGGAACCTTTTTTTACATGTAGCTCACACATTGGACCTTCAGAGGAAAGAATGGGGAGAAAATGGGATGAACCTAAAATGGCCATGAAATGAACTTCATGAAAAGTAATTATATTAATTTAAAAAAAGTTAATAAAACTGTGGGAAACAGATTAGCTAAAGTGTCCTCTAATCACCCAGAGTTCTACTTATACCCAGTTCAGCCTTTATTCATGATCTGTGATGTTCTTTTCACCCGACTCTAACTGCCTTAACTTCAACTGGACCCCTCCTCATCTCTTTCTGCTCTTTATCCCATCACCCTCGTCCTTTTCCCCACTTTCTAGTGTCATTCTTTATCTCAGTCCACTCCTCTTTGTTTCAGAATATCATGATGTGCTGCATCTCTTGATTTCATGAGTTGAATACAACGAACAAAGCTGTTTATATCATGACTGCATAAAACACCTGTGCGTCACAAAGCTTCTCACACCTATGTCTAAACTTCAATTGGGCCATTCTTATATATGAACATGCTTTAATTGCTTTAATGTAAAGCTAAAGTCGATAATCCTGTTCAGAAACACTTTTTGTTATTCTGGGTAAAATCTTTCTTTAAGTAATAAAGCATTATGTATTCAGAAAAAGGAGATTAAAAAAATCGATCTCTGTGGGAGCTGCTGGCATGTAAAAACTCTAACAAATCCCTGCTCTTCGCACCGAAAGGAATGGATATGTCAGAGCTTTGTTCCTGCTCACCCCCCCCCCCCCCAAAGGTATCGCCTACACAGCTAAAAGGGAACTAAAATTAAGTACAATTTTCTTGAAATTAGTGTATATGTCCTTGATTTGGGCAGGTAATGAACATTTTTACCCCTAAAATAAGATAATTAGATATACTGCACTTAAAAAAGATGATGGAGATGAGTTGTTCCTACAAAAATCTTATTCTATTATCAGATAATCTTATTTATCTGGACGGACGGACAGACTTTTAGTTCCCTTTTTGCAGTGTATTAGTTGTCCCACATGCCATCATTCTGATGCGCTCACGTAACACCAGTGTGCGTGAACGTTCCTTGTTAGTTTCTGCACTTCTAGTGTTTATGTATCCGGTTAGCTTAGCAGTTAGCTTAATGGTTAGCTTCGGTGCTATCCGTTCATTGTAGCTACACTGCTCTCAACGTTGACTTTGAACATGGCTGAGAGTCGCTAGAAGCAAACTGAGTTTGCAGGTAAAACCATTTTCGCGCATGGGCAGTTATTCAAACAGGGACTTGGGGAACTTCTGGGAAAATCCCCGAGGCTAGCTTTAAAGCATTTCATTGTTGCTCTGGCTGAACGTTCAGCATCATCTTGCTGGAAGGGGAACCTTGGCTCCAATATAAACTATTTTGCAGCTTCTAACTGGTTTCCCTGTCCCTGTAGAGGAAAAGCATCCCCACAGCATGATGCTGCTACCAACATGCTTCACCTTGAGGGTGGTGCATTCAGGGTTGTGAGCAATATTGTCTGTTCTCCACAAAAAAACCCCAAAACATTTTGCATGTAGGCCAAAGAGTTTAATCCTCTTCTCATCTGTGCAGAGCTCCGTTTTCCACTTGTTTGCTGTGGACCCTACATTTCTTGTAGCAAACCCAAACCACTCTAATGCATTCTTCCATAAAAGCCAGATTTGAGGAGTGCATGAGTAATACTTATTCTGTTAACATATGAGTAGTGGCTCTCTTCTTCTTCTCTGATTAATGATCTCCTTGCCCAGCCTGTCAGTTTTGGTGGACACCAATGTCTTGGCAGGTTTCAGAGTTTTGTTATACTCTTTCCTTTTTCAGATGATGGATTGGACATCGTTCTGCAAGATGTTCAAAGTTCGTAGCATAATGGGACAAAATGTGAAACTTTCACTTTTGTAAATAATGTGCATATTGGTCCATCACAGAAACAGGATGTCAAAATCCCCTGTAGAATGAAACTGGTGGATTTCAAATGTCAAAGTTTATCAACAATATGCAGCTCTGCCCATTAAATTCATGTGATAATATTTAGTTCCTTTGACCTCTGTGGCAGGCTTCAGATTAAAATCAGAAATTAGAAACAAAATCAAGAAGAAAAAAACAAGAACCTAAAATAGTGGACACTAACACTTTAGACCAGAGCTATCCAAAGTGCAGACTGGGGGCCATTTATGGCCCTAAATAATTTTGTGTGGCCACAACCGCAGTTTAAGAATAGGACATATTTGTCTCTCCAGGAAATAGAACTGACATCCATGAATACTTTTAGTCATATTGTAGATTTCCGATGACACATTTGTTCCCTTAAATGTAAAATGTGTTGATGCACATTTCATTATTTCTTTAATTAACCATGCTTCTGTGCCTTCATTTTAATATCATAGTGAGTAGAGCCACAGAAATTCAGTCAAAAATGGACATTTATCAAACTTGGCAAAACACTTAAATTCAGCAAGTTTAAGAAGAAAGTTTTTGTTGCTGGCAAAGTACCAACAAAATAGCAAATAATTGTGCTATTTCTTCTTTTCTCCTTTGTTCCTTTAAAACATTGTATATAACATATTTAATTTATTGGAGAACAGGTAAAACAATATTCACAGTAAGATTATTTTGCTTTTTTTAATTATTGGAAACAAACATACCTCTTGAGTACTTTCAACATGGTCATTTTGGCCCAAGGTGCAAAGCACCACTTTAGACAGATGATCAGGACAGAATAAAAACTGAACCTGAGGCCTAGGTTCTTGCTGAGTCACAATCTGGCACTGGGATTGGCTGAATTGACCCTTTCCACGCTGATTGATGGGTTCCACCTCCGAATGTTAGTGGTTAGGCCTGCCCGGGATCTGAACCCACAACCCACAAGCCCTTCCAAGCCAAGGCCACCAAATCAACAGACCTCTGAGGTTTAACACCCACACCTTGGCTCCCACCGAAAAGGGAGGGCTAGAACAGCGAGGAGACAACTGAAAAAAAAAAAAAACGACTCAAAGAAGCTGAGGAAAAGAGTGATAAAAATAAGGTAACAGACAATATGACTGCCTGAAGTGAGAATCTAGCCTGACTTATTTATGCAAGCATCCAAAGCAGTCGGCAGCAAACCGGCTTAAATCGGAGACAACAGGATTTTCGCTCACTTTTTCTGAATATGTTTTGCCACCTACCCAGGAGTCTTTGTTAATTGTGGTGGCCTACATTTGAAAAAGACTCCTGGATAGGTGTGAAAGTCCAGTTGTCCCAGATTTAAGCCTGTTTGCTGTTGCCATGTTGCATTTGATGCAGGAGTATCCAAAACAGTCCTTATTTGTGTTTTCCTGGATCCGACACAGACATTTAATTTTTGATCTGCAAAACAATGCTGAATCTAACAACCAGCTGCAGTGTTCCTGAATCAAAGTGCCATAGATTATTAACAAGATGAAATGTGACAATGACATCATAAGCCAATCCTATGACAGAATAGCTCTGCTGTAGTTGCAGTTTTGACAAAAATGAACAAACAAAAGGCTACAAAACAATCTATGCCTGGATCGAAAAAAGACTGGAAAGAAAAAAGACTTAAATTGACAAAAAAGAAAAATACAACAAAAACCCTTTGGTTTGGTAATCCTTTTGCTACTCAATACAATAATTCCCAATTATTTTTTCCATCCATCTGTCCGTCTTTATGACATCCAAAATCAGGTTATGGTAGCTCGTTCTAGTGGATATCAAAGTCTCTCCAGGTCAGAAGGGACTTAGTCTTCCCAGTATGTTTCTCCCTATTGGACATAGGTTGAGAACCTCCAAAATGACGCAACCTGGAAAATATACTGGTAAAGATTCTCAGTCATCCAGGTCATGGTCATTCCAAAAAAGTTAAAAAAACAAAACAACTGGACTTTTTTTTCCCGAAGTTTGAAGACGTTTCACTTCCTATCCAGAAAGCTCTCTCAATTCAAAATGTCTAGAGTAGTGTGGAGTTGCAAGCTTTATAGTACTGCCCAACAAAGGCCTTGTAATGGCTTAGATAATATGCATCTAAGCCAAATTTATAATATTATTCAAGCCCTGGTGTCTCTTAAAAATAAAAACAGTTTCAGAGATCCTTGATCCAAGGACACTTTTCTTTCCTGCTTGATGTGGAATCTGACCAGCTATTAACAGGTTACAGTTGCCAAAAAGACATTTCTGAAGCAAAATTATTTGGATGCTTTTGTTGTAAGTGCGAGTCTGGAAAAAGCTTTGAGAGTTATGGTGCAGCTTCACCTTTGATGTTTTCCTTTCATGTTTCATTGCTGTTCTTTCATGTTTTTCTTTAAAACATGGCTCTGTAGTTTATATATATATTTTTTAAAAATTTACGTTCAGAATTTGTTGCAAACAAACCATCGTATGTCCTTAAAAGGTTTAAAACAAAGACGTGTCCAATTTTAATTCAGCAAACCTTTTCTCTGTCCTCTTTCCTAGCAGCTCCTATCAGAGGAAATTAATACATTGCTACTTCCTCTAAAGGCAGGAAACAGGAAGCAGCGGGGGAACACAAGACTGAGCCTGACATCCTGCGTCCGAGAGGGAAAGACCCCTGCTCCCTGTTACACACACACACACACACACACACACACACACACACACACACACACACACACACACACACACACACACACACACGCAGCCTTGTTTAATGCACATAGTGAGGACCGTGCCCTGACTGCCACACACTTCCATTCATCTTCAAGTCTTATTATTTCCTATTCATCACCCTAGCCCTAACCTTTACCTAATTTATACCGCAGTCCTAAACCTAACCTCTAGCCCACAAAAAAGTGAGAATCTTTTTTCAGTCCTCGCTCAGCTGCATGTACAAAAACACACACACTCTCACCATTACATCCATTATCCAACAATCTCAAAGGCTTGTAATCTTTGTGTTCAGCAAGATGTTGAGAATTTTCACAATAAAGGATGCAATGCTCAGGTATATATAGAAATATAGAAATGAACATAGAAAGTCTGCACGCTGACTTCTCCCACCTCTACTGTGACATACAGTATATCCTGTATGATACAATTTATAAAAGTGATAAAACTGGGTGGAAAATGTAACAAACAACAGCTGCTGTAATCTGGTATAAGTTTGACCAGTTTTATAGGTTACATTTTTAGAGTTTAAACCAGTGGCAGTTTGTCAATAGGGGGCGCTAGGGTGCTGGAACCATAAACGTTGCAAGAAAAAAAGTGTAGACACAATAAACATAAATTATGAAATGAAAGGGATCATAATTAAGTAATTATCTCATAAAATGTGTTCCATTTTGGGTTTATTTGAGGATTTTTTTCCCCCCTTGTAAGTCATATTTTTAAGCGCCATGGGGATGAGGGTGTGTGTATGTTTTTAAATGTTTGGCTTGCATGTAACTTCATGCTGGTCTCTAATAACTTACTTAAAGAATCTCAGTGGGGTGCAGCTCTCTGCACCTGTGACTAATCAGAGTTTTTTTTTTGTCATTCTTGATCCAGGATGATTAATTTCTGATACTTGCCAATCAAAGTCACAGCCCTGGCAGCTTAGTGACACAAGTGTGAATGTCACTCAAACATTAAAATGCAAACAGAAGCGTCAGACAGAAACAAAGGAAAGGAGAGAATGGCACAATAAAATAAAATTTGTTTTATCTAAATCATAATAAATTCCGAAGGCTTTTGCAGGAGAACAGAAAGTGACTAAAGGAATTTGGATTTGACTGAACAGACCAGACAAGTGACCATGAACGGATAAAATGCTCAAGTAAAGTTTGTTGTTGCAATCTCTGTCCTCTCTTGCACCCTTGTTTTTATCACCAGGATGCATTAGTCTTTTAATATTCAATATTGACAAGTAAAACTACATTTCAGCATGTCATTCTAAATAAAATGAAAATAAAATAGAAACTAATCCTCCACCTGACTTCTGAATAAGAAATGAGCTTTAACTTAGAATTAGGTAATTTGAAGTCAGCATTTAGGTTTGACCAGTAATTTCTTAATATCTCAATCCACCTGCTCTCTCTGCTCCACAGTACGCACCAGGCTCCAACTCTGTGATTGGCAATGCTGCTGCTTCAAGTAAATGTAGCCATGTCCTCTGTTGCAAACCTTTCTGTGTAATAAACGAGGCTGGCCGACAGACCTGGACCACCAGGCCGTTTATTTGAATTGAGTTAAAACAGACCTGATCATCCTCACATTAGGCAAATGGTGTTCAAACAATCACATAGGCTGGGATAGCACAGGAGAGCAATCAAGTGTCATATACTGTTATAACCCACTGAACAATGAGGTTACCACTCTGTTTCCACAGCTAGATGGCTGTAAATAAGACGGAGCCGACTGGATCTGCTGCTCCTGCCCAAAGAGAGCTCCCAGCAGTAAAAAGCGATGAAGACGCAGGAAGTGGAGCAGGAACGAAGAAAAGAACAGCACCAGGTACAGGTGTAGCATGCAGGACCAGGTTGGCAATAGGTCTTTGCAAAGAATTAAACCTCTTGAGATCTGAGAATTACAGTTCAAAACTCGGCAAGTAGTTCTGACTTGAAAAAACATGAGTTTTTATACTGCAAATAAAGTATTTGTTTTCATTTTTTGGTTCTACTTGCGTCTCTCATGGGATCAGATGAAAGCCCGGGGGCTTGGTTTGGAGTCCCAGGCCGCCCCTGATTGGAAGCTGGAGTTTGAGAAGTAGGCTCAACAAATGACTCAAGTAACTATTGTTGGTATAATCAGCTAAATCTATTGAAATACACATTTCACACGTTTAGCACATGAATCACAATGTAAATTCAGCAGTAAAATGATTCAGTTCAGAGTTTCATTAAGCTGTAGGCCGTACTGGGCTTCTTTTTTCACTCTTAGAAAATAGTTATTTCAATCTCATGCACAAACAGAGCAAATGCATTCACAGAAAACTATTTTACAAAGTCTTATCCAACACTATTACAGCAAAACATACACAAAAAAGCCCAAACTCACAAATACATTTACAGGATAAACTGACTGTCATCTCTAATCAGACTGTGTAAAATCACACACACATGGATGACCAGAGGTACAAACACTCATTTGGTGTGTCAGTGTGTGGTTGTGGTCACTGATCTAAGTTTTTAACCACATGCAGCCAATAAAACACAGGGTAGACATGGCAAGACTGGAAAATCCCTCTTTTTCTTTCTTTCTTTCTTTCTTTCTTTCTTTCTTTCTTTCTTTCTTTCTTTCTTTCTTTCTTTCTTTCTTTCTTTCCCTCCTTGCTGATTTTGTTTAATGTTCAACAACAAGTTATTTGTCTACATCCTGAGATTTCAGGTTTTTTTTTTAATTCTTGTGTCTATTTTCTTATCTATCTCATACAGTGGCTGAGAGATGCAAACGCACTGCAAATGCATACATGCATTGCTAACACAAAACATAGTCCAAACACAAAAAAAGAGGTTAACACAAAGTCAAAACGCAACAAGTAGCTGACAACAACTCTACCTCAACATCTATGCCTTCTTTATCGGTTATTCTATTTTTAGGCTGTTGTCAGCGTTGTCCCACAACAATGGTCTACCGTCTACAGAGCTCAGACTGCAGTGATTGACACATCAAAATGCAAACTACTATAATATTGTTCTATAATATTGTAAAAGACTAAGTGTTTAAAAAGACACAAACGTAAATGGACCTTTTCTTTCTTCCATCCATGTTTCCTTTGGGCATCCTGTAGGCCGCCGTGTCTGGTCCATTACGACTTGGCTGGTGATCGACTCCCCCTAGTGGTCTGGAGCACTTCTGTTATATGGAGCTGCTTTGCAGCTTTTCCTAATTATCAGTTGTTTATGCTACTCGCACCATTTAGCCTTTGGTTGTGTTTTGTGTGTTAGCGTCTTTTTTGTGTTTGCAGCACATTTATTTATTTGCAGTGTGTTTGCACCTCTTGGCCACCGTAATATCAATGTTTCTGAAAATATGTTCACATACTAGACGATGTGTGACACTTTATTCGATATTAACACACATATCAGTTCCTCTGTATTTACAAAGTTAGTAAATGTGACTTCATGACATTGAATTTGGCTCATGTGGATTTGATTTAGAACTGGCTCCGTCCTTTTGTGCTTTTTAATTTGTGTACAATAAACCTATTGATCTATAGATCGATATATAGACGTTACCCATGTTTCTTTCCCTACCAGCACTTCTTTTTTTCCCCACTTAAAGCACTGATTGAAACCTTTCATGCCCTCAGCTTCGAGGATGGGAATTTCACACGCTTGCCACCGAATCTGACATTCGTTCATTTCCAGCTTCAGGAACGGGAATCCAGCCTGTTTTCTTTTCCAGTCAGGGCAACAAGCAGCCGGGTGAGGTGTTCTCACAAAAATATACACCTCTTCCCCTTTTCACTTTCCACTCATACAGAGGCACACACACCCTTTCCGAATATCCCAAACTTCCACAGGGGTTTCCTCCTTGTTACTAACATTCCTGTCAGCTACCTAAGCAAGTACATGACTCACTGTAGGAAAACAAGCCCAAACTCCATACCACACAATGTTTGGTAATCTCTTGCAGACCAGTAACAAAGTTCAAATGTTCCTTTCAAATGAAAATTTACTGCAGTGGTTTTAGAAATGTAAAATTAAATAATATAGGAAACAAATCAACCAGAAAATAGCAGGAATATTAGAAAGTGTTTACTGCCTTTTGAACATCTTGAAAGCTTCAATCTTTAGAGAATTTGGTCAGAAAATTCAGAATATTTTGGTGCAATTATTTTTCTGTCGCTTTTCTGATCGTTGTCATCAATGCCAGCTGCCAGCTAAACAATGAACGTATGGTTGTGATTACCTTACATATATTAATGGTTTTCAAAAATGCTGATGTAAAAGCTAGCTGGCTTTCTGTTTGCTACAGAAATACTCAGGTAATTAAAAAGTGGGTTATTCTGATCAGTTAAGATATTAATAACGCTGTTGAGGTTTTATGTCAGATTTTATGAAGTTCTTTTGTTGTTTTCTTTGGTTTCTGTTCATTTTCCAGCTATTTCTTTAGCTCTGCCAGCTTGCAACTCTGCACACTTGTCTTCCATCATAAATCAGTACACATGACGTCAATCTTTGGTCATGCTCCTTCTCTATCACTGCATTCTATTAGAGCGCCTGGAAAACCGGGTCGGCCTTTCTGGTACAGCACTTGACTGGTTTAAATCCTACTTAAAGGACTTTTTTGTGTCAGTAGGTAACTATACATTAGAAACGACAAAAATCACATGTGAGGTTCTCCAAGGGTCCATCCTGAGTTTCCTCCTATTTAATATTCAATATCTACATGCTCCCTATAGCTCAGATCATAAAAAAAACAACATCAGGTACCATAACTATGCAGACGATACACAGCTCTACATCACCATGTCACCAGGTGACTATGAACCAGTTCAAGCACTGAGTAAATGCTCAGAATAAATCAATGTATTGATGTGCCAAAATTTTCTTCAACTGAATAAAAAACAAAACTGAAGTAATAATTTTTGAACCAATACAGAATTGATAAAAAGTTAGCACACAGTTTCTGCTGCTTCTGCTAGTAACCACTGATCAGGCCCGAAATCTGGGAGTAGTGATGGACTCAGACCTGAACCTCCATCTAAAGACAAAGTGGACCTTCTAGAACCTGGAGAACATTTCCAGGATCAGAGGACTGATGTCTCAGCAGGATCTGGAAAAACTAATCCATGCGTTTATCTTTGGTAGAACTGATCACTGCAACAGTGTTTTCACAGGTCTGCCTAAAAAGTGGATCAGAACGCTGCAGCTGATCCAGAACCTGCTGCCCGCGTCCTCACTAAGACTAAGAACGTAGAGAACATGGACCCGGTTCTGAAGTCCTTCCACTAAGACTAAGAACGTAGAGAACATGGACCCGGTTCTGAAGTCCTTCCACTAAGACTAAGAACGTAGAGAACATGGACCCGGTTCTGAAGTCCTCACAAAGACTAAGAACGTAGAGAACATGGACCCGGTTCTGAAGTCCTCACTAAGACTAAGAACGTAGAGAACATGGACCCGGTTCTGAAGTCCTCACTAAGACTAAGAACATAGAGAACATGGACCCGGTTCTGAAGTCCTTCCACTAAGACTAAGAACGTAGAGAACATGGTCCCGGTTCTGAAGTCCTTCCACTAAGACTAAGAACGTAGAGAACATGGACCCGGTTCTGAAGTCCTCACTAAGACTAAGAAAATAGAGAACATGGACCCGGTTCTGAAGTCCTTCCACTAAGACTAAGAACGTAGAGAATATGGACCCGGTTCTGAAGTTCTCACTAAGACTAAGAACGTAGAGAACATGGACCCGGTTCTGAAGTCCTCACTAAGACTAAGAACGTAGAGAACATGGACCCGGTTCTGAAGTCCTCACTAAGACTAAGAACGTAGAGAACATGGACCCGGTTCTGAAGTCCTTCCACTAAGACTAAGAACGTAGAGAACATGGACCCGGTTCTGAAGTCCTTCCACTAAAACTAAGAACGTAGAGAACATGGACCCGGTTCTGAAGTCCTTCCACTAAGACTAAGAATGTAGAGAACATGGACCCGGTTCTGAAGTCCTTCCACTAAGACTAAGAACGTAGAGAACATGGACCCGGTTCTGAAGTCCTTCCACTAAGACTAAGAACGTAGAGAATATGGATCATTAATTACAAAATAACACAACGGAAATGTAAACCTGTTCCAAGATGTGGTAGACACATCATAAAGCTTAAGGTGTTAGGTGATATGTGAACCAGTGAACACCCAATGCAGCACCTGTTTCTCACTCCTGATTGTCAGATTCCACTATTTTGTTCTCTTTCCTGCCCATTGCTTTGTTCTCACGTCATACTCTAAGTTCTTATTTTGATCAAGAAATAAAATACATATGGAGTTCTTCTGTTAAACCTGCCTCCCCGCATGCACAGATTTGGTTTCTTAAAGTACCTTTCCTATGTGAAAATATAATAACAATCATCTTTATTTATCATTGCAATATACTGTCCAATGAAATGTGTCCTCTGCTTTTAACCCACCCTTTAGGGAGCAGTGGGCTGCCATTGTGTGGTGCTTGGGGAGTATCAGGGCTAAGGGCCCAAATTTGGGATTTGAAGGAAGAATCCTGTCCAACCACTGGGCTACCCCTCCCACTTTTTAATTGGTATTTTGACTGACACTATGCGTCCCTGAGCAAGACCCTTAGCCCCAGAATGATCCCCAGAGATATGAAATCAAACAGATGTATTTCTCAGTATTCTTATTTTCCGTATTATCTATTTATTTACAAATTACTTTCGTATTTATCTGGGTCATTTATAGCTTTTTCTGACCAAAAAGGGTTGTCCTGAGACTCTGAAGTATACGTTAGTTAGATCTCATGTGCTGCATGCTTTTCCGCAGCAGTACTGGTATATCGGCTGCTGTTGCTTTATTCTATATTTCAACACCACAGCATGGGGAGTTAAAAGGGACTTTTAACTCGCAATGCCAGAGCTTCTTCTTTTGACACCACAGACTTAGAAATATATTGACCTATAGCTGAAAACCTCTTGATAACCATCTTGAATTTACCTTGATAATGAAATAAATGAAAGAGTTAGATTTTTGTGTTATTGCTGCAGAGAGTCGGAAACCAGAGTAAATTCTTAAAGGTTTTTATTTGCAACATTTTTTGTATACAGCAAAACAGATCAATTTACAGCAAGGACACAATTTTTCAAACACATAAAGAAAACCCTTTTTTTCCTTTGTAGAAAATCTAAAAATGATCCCTGTCAGGCAGATTTAGAAGCATCCCTGTGACACTTCTGGGAAAATCCTGGTTTTAATTTGTTATATGACTGCTGAGAAAATTTCCTTTGATTTAATCCCAAAGTCCTGGGTGTTTTCTTTATTCTCTCAGATAATTATTACCAAAAGGCCCAAAGTTATTGCACGATTCTAAAAAAAAAAAAAAACGCCTGTCTCTCTCTGAAGTCTTTTTGTGTCACAGTAAATTAAATAGGAAAAAAAAGGCTGCTTGGTGTCAACAGAGAAGAATGTCAAATGCAGATGTAGAAACTTATTTTTAATAGTTTAGTCGAACTCCGGCTTCCCAGTAAGTCTATCTTGCTAAAGAAAAGTTAAAAGAAATTGTAATTATTGCTCAGGAATGGTATGGCAAATGTAGCCGGTGGCTCCGTAAGAGATACTTGATTTTGTTCCACCGTTTCATTTACATGAAGAAACAAGAAACAAGCAGTGTCGACAAGACTAACGCAGAACAGATGCAGGCTCAAAGTTCCACGGGAGACTTCTTGTTTTCCTTTCCTTGTACACTAAACTACTGCAGGACAGAGAAAACGCTAAAGTGGCCTCAACTGCAGATTTTTAATTGACAAAAACACATATTTTAATCTTTTATATCAAACGGTGACAACAGGAAAGTTACTGAGTTACAAGTGAGTCAATGAAGCCAAAAAGGGCTGAAAAGTTTCAAGAAGATTTCCTTTATAAGACATTTTCATTAAAAAACAGCTTCAGAGTGTGGTTAGCCATTAGCTTGGCTAATGCGGGGCATTTCTGCATGACCTGTTTATTCTTAAATCCTCAGAAAACAAGGGCACACTGCTGGTATTTGTAACAATTTTAAATATATATATATATATATTGAAAGGCAGGTGTGTGCAGCTATTTCTCTAGTTTTTGTCCTTTAGCCATCCTAGGCTAACTAGCACCATAATTACAAAAAAAAAATCCATAAAAAATGACATGCTAGACTCACTTCCAGCGAGAAAGATGGCAGCTTCCTTTCAGAAAAATTAAAACAAAACCTAATCCTTTCTGTACAAAAACATATTTCAAACAATAGACATTTTATCTTAAAGAAAGTATTATACCTTCTATACAGCTAATACATTTAATGCAGTGCAAAGAGAACATTTCATAGTCTAAATCTCTCTTTTCACAAAAAGCACTGAATCAATATACACAGTAATGACAACATGAAACCAACTTTCCAAAAGAAATAAACAATGAAGAATCAGAAAAAGAAAAATCCTGATGTTTGCTCATATCTGGTTGCATGAGGAGGATTCTAACTAATTGGCAAAAGAGACCAGGACTTTCTGTGAGATATTTTCATAATCTACTATTCTGAAACTTTTCCAGAAGTATTTTTAGATCCTGAGCTTTTATCATTTGCAGACCTAAGTTGGAAAAACTGTGTTCTGTTTGAACAAGTGATCTGTTTGGGACACTGAAGAGAATTTGTGGTGAGATAAAGCAAATCTCTAAATCATCATCAGAGGATATCTGTATGTCGATGGACAAAGAAATGTTTTAAATCTTAAAATATTATATTTGCCTCTATGGGTACGAGACCCCGACATGAACTGAGCCGAGGACGGGAATGGGATGCATCACATGGCGAAAGAAAAGCCACCCTAACTTGTGAAACGTCCTGAAGGTTTGTGGGAGACATCAGCGGTCTGTTCTGGGTTAGTGGCCAGGCCGTTCTGAAGGCACTTCTGAGACATATGAGGAGACAGGACAGAGTCCCCCCCCCCCCACTGAATCTATTTTCCTTCCTTTTACAGTTCATACGGCAAGTTTCTGACATTAAAACTTAAAGTTTTGGTGAAATGTTGTTTGAGTCCTGGTAGGATCTGTCATTAAACAATTAGTGGTATCAGCTCTGTGACGCTGGAATCCTCTGAAAGACATTGCAGTGACAGCAAAGCTGTGTTTTAAAACGGGAACTGCCCACTCAGAAAGAAATAATAAGGCACAGAGAAGCCACCACAGATTTAACTGACGGTCAAATACTGATTGTAACGTTATCACCCTGCTTGAAACACCGATACTTAAATGCCTTTTGGGGTCACTGTGGATGTGGGTCACTTACACACCCCTGGCCGTGTGGACCAAATGAGGCCGTTACCTCCGCATGCTGAACTGTTTTCTTCAGTGAAGGTTACGTTTAGCCGTTATGACAATTTCCAAACCACACACGGATGCAGATTTTGATCTTTGGTGACTCCAGTTCCCAAATTTAGCAGCACTGACTGATCAGATTTAGCTGTTTGCACAAAGTTTATCTGCCAAAAACACAAGAGTGAGGGAAACGGTGAGGCCTTTGTGTAAAGTAGGAAGTCTTTAAATGTTTTTGCAGCTCTTAGAACAATTTTGGACGGTTTTGTTCTATTTTCTGATCACCTTGTTGCAATGAGGACTGTGTTTTTCTATTTAATCTGAGACTTTAACAAACAGATCAGTTAGAACATAATAGAATAATTTTGTCTGATAAAAGGCTCAGAACAAAATGAAACCAGAAATGTTTTTTTTTTTTCAAATTTACAAACAAAACTTAAACCATTTCATTTTAGAGTGGGATATGACACGATAATGTCTTCTTTTAGGGTTAGCGTTGTCTTTTTTATCCTATCATGTCCCAAGTGTTCATAGGGATGAAAACAGAACAAAATGCAAATAAAATACTGCATCAGAGATCCTGCATTTATCCAGTTATACAGGCGCTGTAATAAACAGCGCTGCTGGCGTCAGAGAGAGCGGATATCAGAGGGCTGCTCCCATCATCACAGCCACCGGCACCACTCATAATACCGCTGCCGTCCCTGTTAATAATACTGCTGACAATGCTGTTACTGCTACTGCCTCCAACAGCGCTGGTGCACCCACCCAGGACTTTAGACCCACCTCCGCACCCTCCGACAAGTCCGTAGGGCTCCTCTCGGCTCCGTGCCATGTTGACATACTGGTCAAATTCATGCCTGTCCACCTCAGACCAGAACTCAGCGGAGGAAGAGCCCATGTGGCCACCGGCCTCCAGGCTGGAGAGGTCTGAGAGCGCCGAGCGGCCAAAGGAGGACACAGGGAGGATGCAAGAGGACGAGCAGGAAGAGGAGGACGTTTCAGGAGGAGGAGAGAGCTGTCCAAGATGGGAAGGAGGGAAATGTGTCGCACTAGAGGTAGCGCTGGCATACATTTGGTTCATGTAGCCTGCCGGAGCTGTGCTCAGAGTTGTTTGCTGGCATTTTACTGGCTCAGGGAGGCTGAAGGAAGGACGGGGATACGATACAGGGGGCGAGGAATCGGGTAGAAGCTGGGGACACTTCACAGGAGTCCTTAAGGGGACCTGATGGCTGAACGCATGGGACGGGGTTAACTTAGAGCTAACTGAGCTAATGCTTGAGGTCATGTTTGATTCAACAGAACTTATCCTGGAATCAAGTCTGGAAGTTCTGCTTGGGCTGAGGCTTGCGTTCATCCCGCCGTTTAAACCGGCGCTGATGGAGCTGTGGTGGCTGTGGCTGCTGTAGTGCTGGCTGTAATGGGGGTTGTGATGGTGAAGGCGGTGATAACCGCTCCAGCCTCCCATCCCCGCCTCGTCCTGCACGTGTTGGGGGAAAAACACGGACTCCCCGGCGCCATCCTCCAGGACGTCCAGCGGCGACATCTCCGGCGTGGGCAAGCCGTAGCTCTCCAGCTCCGCGTGTCCCGGGGTTGGAAGGTCCCTGAAGTGGCCCAAAGACGGCAGCAGCTGGTGGGGGTGGTGGTGGTGGGCGGCGTGCCCATAAGCAGAAGCACCAGACACATTTTCAGCAGCCAGGGGGCCAACGCCAGGACCCAAACCAAGCCCAGGGGCCCCACCCTGAGCCAAGCTGTGCAGCAGGAGCCCAGGCTCCACTCGCTTCAGCTTCTTGGTGGTCTTTTTGCGTCGGGGTCTGTACTTGTAGTTTGGGTGATCCTGGAGGTGTTGGACGCGGAGACGCTCGGCTTCCTCCACAAACGGCCGCTTGTCGGTGGCGCTCAGGGCCTTCCAGGACTGACCTGCGAGATGTGGACAAGGGAAAATTAATAAACCTTTCATGGGAACGGCTTCTTAAACTGTCAAATTAAGGAAATGTAGCTGATCTGGAAGGCCCTCTTCACATTGCAGGAGACTTTCACTCTCACATCCCGAAACCTGAATCTCGTTTTACACCTAAACCTACAATCATTTTATGGCCTAACATACAAACACTTAATTCATGGATATGTTTTTAATAACCATTTATGTCGGGCCAATAAAAAATGCAATGAATGCCGTACTTCTGGTGTAAACGAAGACCCTGAAAGCAGGGCTGGTTGGCTTGTTTGATCAATCCCAACCACATTCAGACACCAGCAGACGTCTCCATGCAGACATCTTTTTACCGTTCACTTTCTGCACCGTTTTCACGTCGTTTCGATGGAAGACGCGCTCCTCTTCTCCATGTCAGTTTGTTAAAAACGTTGTTCCCAGCGTTGTGCTGCATGTATTTATGCTGTGCATTAAGTGTACATATTTACAGTTTGTCTTGTGGTGGCAAACGCTGGCTGCTTCCAGATCTGCAAAACAAACTTTTTTTTTTTCTTCCAGAAACTTGCGGTTTGTATTTGAGTGACTTTGAACATTTCAAGCTGTAGATGAACTCCAGCTGTACGGTGGGACTGCACTGAGCAACTCCCAAGTTTTTCATTGGAAGTTCAGCTTACAAATGGAAAGTCTACAATAAAACACAGATTTTTAACAAAACATTTTAGCTGATGTAAATAGTTTGAATCTCTGTCCGTAACACAGTGACATGAACCAGCAACCCTGCTGTTGTTTGTTTGCAGCAGTCCTCACCTACCGAGTGATTAAAAAATGTTAGTTAAATCAAAGATTATATTAAGTTTATCTTCCACTGGGTTCCATAGTTTACTTTTGAGTATCCACAGTAATAATTAATATAGTAAAGGACAACAGTTCATTGATTTAGGAGTTGTTAGTCAATATTCTCTGAGGAGTTTTGTAACATTATTTTAGCTCACATTTTTAACCACAGAAACAGCCTGCAAATCAAAGAATGTGAGATGTACAAAAGATCGCAAAATACTCTTTTAATGTAAATATATCAGCACAAAAAAGTAATAATATTAACTAAAGAGACATGTTTCGTCAGTGTTCCCTTCATCAGCTCAGATCGGTCATCTTCAGGTCACAGGGGAAAATGTATATTTTATTAAATGTTTCCAAACTAAGGACTCCTGCAATTTGCATTCTCTAAATGCATCAACCAGCAGCATGGACAATAATTCACATGTCATGAGATCACTGCAAGTTAAATATGGGTTTATATATAAGCTATATTTATGAATAAATAAGAATAATCTTGTGATTCCTTTATTTTCTGTTAGACTCAAAACTACCACCTCTGTCATTGACCCTGTCACCATTATGTGTGGCTTATTTCTTGTTATATTGTCAGAATTAGAATTGGCATGTTAGATCTTTAAACCCACAAAGAAATGAAGGTTTAGAAATCAAATAAATATGAAAAACGGAACAACAGCAAAATCAGGCCTTTACTGGTGTTTACTGACTTTTCTTAAACCAGTTTAAGCCCACAGAATGAAAAAAAGTAAAGTTCATGAACTACATGATCCACTCAGAGATTCAACCATCAATTGTGAGTTTTACACAAACATTAGTACAGACTTGCATTCAGATGCTTGGCTTATTAAAAGCTGATGCTCCTGCTTGTCTTACCAAGCATCTTGCTGAGCACGGCGTTGTGCAGGTCAGGGTTCTGGAGGGCCAGACGCTTCCTCTCGTCTTTAGCCCAAACCATGAAGGCGTTCATTGGTCTGCGGATCCTCTGCTCGGCCCCTGAAGCTTTTCCATCACCTGCCCCAGCCGTTGCGCCGCCTCCATGGCTCCGATCCGGGCTCTGTCCCCTCGAGCCGACTGTCAAAGCCATCCTCGGTTCTGCTCTCCTCAGTTCTCCTGGGGCGTCGGGAGAGCTGCAGTCCGCCGACAGGCTTCCTTCAAAATCCATTTCAGGGTCGGAAGCAGGACTCGGGGTCTCTGACGTCCAGCGGCCTCCAAAGGGCATCTGGCTGGGATGCAGACAAGTCTCTCTGGGCAGGTTTGGCTCGGTTAAATTCATCCCAGTGCAGCGTTAGCTTTCTGTCCGCTTTGGTTTGGTAGAAGTGCTCAGAATGTTTCGAATGGCGAGTGATTAAGGGATCAAAAGATGGATTTTCTGCACAAATCCTAAAATAAAGCATGGAGCTCTGTGAGGAGAGGGGAGAGGAGAAAGAAAGGAGGGGAAAAAAAAGAGTCAAGTTGTGGTGTAGGATATTCCCTCTGAAGAAGAAGAAAAAAAAAATCCACAGTGACTCTGCCTTTTGTCCACTTTCTTTTTTTTTTTCTTCCTTTCCCAAAAGACAACAGCTCTTGTTTGGATTCTGTGGTTCAGTAGTTGATTTCACTCAGTCAGCGAGGCCGTCCGACAGTCCGTCTCTGCGTCTCTCTACCATGTTTGAAAGTTTTGAAACTTGTGGCCAGATTTAACCGACCCACGCTGTGTATATATACCCCGCCCTGACCAATCAGATAAATATATAGCTGGGGAGCTTAACCAATGAGATGCCAGGCGGCTGCGAGGGAAAGAAATGAGTCTGAGTGTGAGATGCAGTTAAGGGGGGGTTCAAAACTTTTGCCTCCCCCTTTTTCCTTCTCAACGGCCACCCTTTCCTCCCCCTAGGAACTACACACACACACACACACACACACACACACACACACACACACACACACACACACACACACACACACACACACACCCTATCCGCCCGTTCAGGGAGATGTAATCAGAGAGTTTCTATTGTTTCTGCCCAACTGAGACTGAAGCGTCTCATGCACGGGTGCACACGCACACACACACACACACACACACACACACACACGCATGCACGGCATAAACAACACACACACATCCTCTAATGTGCAGCGTAGAACTAGCAGATGTCACATTTATAATCAACCCTGCCAACAAATGACAGGGAGCACAATGACACATTTAGTAATGGCATGTAAATCTGCTGTTTGTGTGTTACTACAGGCCAATATGTGGGTGAGTGTGTGTATTTGAGGGAAGGACAGTGGTCACAGCTACCCACAGTCCCAACCGAGATGATTAGTGGCTGGGATTAACAACAACTCACTGGGAAAACGGGGGACCTGGAGGCGGGCGGTGGTGGTGGAGGGGGCCACGGCGGTGATGACGCCTGGGACATTATGTTGTCTGATGGTACAGCTTTCATTTTAATGCACATTTGGTCGTAAAGAAAAAGGTAACTTGTTGCAGGGTGTGATTCATTTACTCGAGTATTTATCTGGGTGAAAACAGACGGCTGGTTCTAACAGCTGTGTGCGCATGCGGACGGTGGAACCTCATGGATTACATGTTAACACTCAGAAATGGTAAGTCAAATAAAAACAGAAAGGGGAAGATGCTGCATTTATGTGGATCCCCTGAGGATAATAAAAGCTGAACATTTTCTTCTAAGTTTCGCCTAGAATTCATTCTTGCACACTGATGTAAAACAAAGTTTCAACCATCCTTTCTGCTCAGCTTCATAAAACTATTACAAAGCCCTACCAGTGCTACAATATAACAGACCCCCCCCCCCCCCCCCCCCACACACACACACACACACAAACACACACACTTCCCTTCCGACGCCCAGCTCCATGGGAGGCTACTGTGGCGTCTCAGAACCTCCTGCTCAACCAACCAGGAACTTCTCCCGCGTACCACTGTTGTCTCAGGCGTGCTGTCATTAGTGTGTGCGTGTGTGTGTGCGTGTGTGTGTGTGTGTGTGTGTGTGTGTGTGTGTGTGTGTGTGTGTGCAGCATCAGGGTCTATGCTGAGAGTTACTGTAAGTGTTTGTAGGTGTGACAGCTAATGTACCAAACCTTTGGCGTCTCTTTGTGTTTTTCATCCTTGATTCACTTCCTGCAGGCCAAAATATCTTCAATCCTCGTCGAAGATTAAATGTAAAATAAGAGACTCACTTTTCTTACAGTATTTACACTCAGACAAGTTTATTTGTCATTTTGTATGCACAAAGTGCATACAGAACGAAATTTCGTTTGCATACAGCTTGAAAAATCAGAGTAAGTTGCAGTAAATTTCAGGATAAGGTGCAGCAGTGATTTATGTGAACAATTGAAATGTAAACAATGTAAACAATGCAGGGGAAATAGACAGTGTGCAATTCACAGTGTACAGGTGAGTATTACTAAAACCGTGTAATATACGAATGTGGTACAGAGTCCCTTTTGTGGCTTCAGCAGTTCAACAGTCTGATGGCAACAGGGAAAAAGCTTTTGCAGAACCTGGAGGACCTGCAGCGGATGCTGCGGAACCTCTTCCCAGAAGGCAGCAGGGAGAACAGTCGATGGAGGGGGTCTGAGGGGTCCCTGATGATGTTACGGGCTCGGGACACACAACGCTGTGATGAGATGTCCTTGATGGAGGGAAGAGGAGCCCCAATGATCCCTTCTGCTGTCTTCACCACTCTCCTCACGTTCTTCCAGTCGGAGGCGCTGCAGCCTCCACACCACACAGAGAGACAGTAGGTCAGGATGCTCTCTATGGTGCTTCTGTAGAAGGTCGTGAGGATGGGCGGGGGCAGGTGGGCTTTCCTCATCCTCCGCAAGAAGTACAGTTGTTTCTGTGCCCTCTTCACCAGTGATGTGGCGTTCACAGACCAGCTGAGGTTGTTTGTCCCTTTACAGATTCCATCAGCTTTTGCTTTTTTTTTTTTTTTTTTTTTGGTCACACTTAGATTTTTCAAACTTGTTTATAGAAAGCTGAGTAAATAGAAAGTGCATTTTTCAAATGATGAATTAATTAAGAGAAAAAACATATCCCAACTAACTTGGGTGTGTAAAAAAGTGAATGCCTCCTAAACCCACAAACCAGTCAAGTCAAGTTTATTTGTATAGCAAACTGGTTTAAATCGGAGGCAACCGGACTTTCGCTCAGTTTTCTGAAGACGTTTCTACACCTATCCAGGAGTCTTTGGCAGTCCCGGTGGCTCACACTGAGCAACCTGCAGTTGGAGCGCTGCTGTTTTTAGGACATGGAGGCCCGTCCTCCTGTTTAATTATGTAGCACATTTCAGCAGCAAGGCGTTTCCAAGTGCTGTACATCATGAAAACATAAAAACATAAACTCATGGAAACAGTCACTGGTTGTAACAAACATTCTATTGTATCAGGTGAAAACATCAATAAACATCAAATATGTTGGTCAGTGTTCCTGTTATTATGGCTGAAAGCAGCTTTAAACAGGTCATATTCAGTCTGGATTTAAAGAAACTCAGTGTTTTGGCTGTTTTGCAGTTTTCTGGATTTGTGGAGTATAGGAACTAAATGCTGCCCTGTGATAGACTGGCGGCCTGTCCAGGGTGTACCCCGCCTCTCACCCATTCACAGCTGGAGATAAGCACCAGCGCACCTCACAACCCCACAAGGGATAGACGTGTTGGATGATGGATAGGAACTAAATGCTGCTTCTCCATGTCTGGTTCTGGTTCTGGCTCTGCAGAGTAGACCAGAACCAGAAGACCTGAGTGGTCTGGGGGATTGATGCAGCAACCTAGTATTTCCACTCCTGGTGGCAACAACTCCCATCAAGCATAACTGGCAAGTCTTTTATATAAATATACTGTACTATTTTTATTCAACCACATCAGATTTTTTTTCAGAGTAAATTATCAATTTGAAGTCGTGACCTAGGGAGATTAAGCACCAGCAACCCCCGTGACCCCATGAGGGATTAAGCAGGTCTGAAAATGGATGGATGGATGGAAGTCGTGACACAGTATCAATGTATTTAAATCCAGACTTTAACTAGGCCACTCGAAAACCCCTAATGTTTCTGAGCCTGAGCTTCAGGTCATAAACTGTCAGACTTTTAGTAGAGAGCAGAATTTACTTTCTGTCAAAAACGTGTTTCCATCCAATTCTCGTCTGAATTTTTAGGGAACTTTTAAAATGTCGAATCAGACGTGTTTCCATCAGGTGGTTTGTAGTGAATTAACCAGCCGATGCAAAGCATTTTCATACGTTGACATTACGCTGTATCAACAGGAAGTCGGGGTTAAAAACTAGCATGGAGCACAGATCGGTATTGGAGTGAGATTCAATAAATGTGTTGCTGTTTCTTTCATGGATGAACCTAAAAAACCCTCCAGCCTCTTCTTCCGGTCCACATGCCCACATGCCAGAATCCATGTGGTCGGTGTTTGTTAGTCTGTCAGCTGAGGGAGCACGCCGCCAGAGCCAGAAGCTGCAGATTTAATTAGGGAACAGTCCAGGGTCATGTACGAGAGGTCAGAGGCAGGCAGAGGTATCAGAGGGGGAATCCAGAAATCTTTTTCCAGGGTCCAGTCCAGAAAGGGCTCAGAGAGGCAGAGGTAACAGGAGGACTGAGGCAGAGTCAGGGTAGCTGCTTGGGTCATAGTCCAGAATCTGTAGACCAAACAAGAGAGTCCAACAGGAGAGAAGCAAACAGGCAGGAATCCACTGATTGATCAGAGTCACACCCAGGAAGGCAGTCAAGGAACGCTGGCAGGTCTACTCACACCAATGGTTTTTGAGAATCTGGCACCTACACACTGGGAGAGCCAGGTGTAAGTAGGGCTCATACAGGCCTGACAGCTCCAGTAATTATAGTTGCCACAGGTGTAGGCAGTCGTAGCTCAGGGAGCAGGGCGCACACAACATACAACAGCACACAACAGCAGAGCTGTGGACGTTACACATTCAGGAAGACGCTGGTAGCCGAAACAGCTGATCAGTCATTTGAGGGAAATGTACACTACATCAGAACTTATTCGACAAATGTGTTTCCCTAAAATTTTTGGCGCATTTATGTTTTTCAAAAGAGTAAAAAAAAAACACCTTGAGCGAGCGTAAAACCTCTTTTGAGAAACTTTGTGGGTTAATTTGAATTTTGCAGTTTCCATCAACCTTTTCTAATATGATACTTCAAAATGCGTAATAAATTAATACAGCAAATTGTCCAGATTCCTAGAAATGCCTAGAAAAGCAGCAATTAACCACCACACAATGTAATGAAGCTCCTCTTATGTGTCGAGCGCCCCAGATATTTACTGGATTATTCAGGCTGCACATCTGGAGCATGCAACTTCCAGCCGAGGGTGGATATTGTCACGATTTATGTTTCTGTCATAGTTTTAGTTTCTGTCATGGTTTGGTTTTGTCTTGATTTATTCTTAAATTGTGTTTTATTTAACCTGTTTTCACCAGCCAGTTATCCTGCCAGCAATATTTCACCTCTCTATCTCCACCCAGTCAGTTTGTCACTCCCCTGTCACCTGCCAATCAGTTCAGTTTACTTTCAGTTACCACCCTTTCTTTCATTAGTTCCACCTGTTACCAGCAATTTGTTTTCTTCTCTGTTCACCTGTTCAGTCTCCTATTTAAACTTGCCTCTATCCTCTGCTCTGTGCCAGATTATTACGAGCCTTTCGGGGAGTCTTATCAAGCATTCTAATTGTTGATTGTCCTGTTGATACCGACCCGATTTGCCTCCGGATATCTGAGCCAGCCTGATCCCTGTATTAGCTGTTTTCTCCTGCCTGATTCTGACTGCCTGCCTGTTGTCTGACCGGACCTGTCTTTGGACATTGGAGCAAGCCTGTTCTCTGTTTTTGATTCTTTTAGTTTGCCGTTTGTCGGCTCCAGACTCTTTCTGGTTTAGGATGCTGTCATCCCGTTTTTGGCTTGATGCCCATTTTTGTTCTGCCTGTTCATCACCTCTTTAATAAATAACCTTTATACAAACCTCTGCTTGTCCGGTTGAATACTGGGTCCTGCATATGCCGTTCCTGACAGATATGTGATCTGAAAATAAATAAAACAAGACACCATCTCAAAAATGATGCTGTTACGCATCAATTGCGCAAAACAGGAGTGCATTAAAAGCATCACACTCATAGACATTACATTACCTAATGCTGCACATAGTAAAGGTTTCTTCCCCTTTAGAGCCATTTTTCTATAAGCCAACAAACGTGGCTAGATAAGGTGGCAAACGCTTTACTGTGTTGCTCCTGAGAACTCACTGACAGGCCACAGCTGTCCTCTAAGGTCATTACGTAACATCACAAAATCCAACTGCAGTTCCTTAACTTTATCCAAAAGGACAACAGAGCTTGAAATGCGACACAAACAATGGAGAGGAACATATCGCCTGATTCAACTGTGAATAAATTTTTTTTTATACACCGGGCTCCACGAATGCCCCCTTTTTCCAATCGTTTCCGTAACTTTACGAGTGGAATGTGAGTGAGAGACAGTGCCGTAGCACCACACCTTTGCCACGGAGGAAATTTGGCTGCGGCCGCAGACTTTGTGGCGAGAAAGAAAAGAGAGAGAGAGAGAGAGGGGGGGGGGGGGGGGGGACATGGCGACGGGTGAATTTTTCTTCCATCTTCTGATAATTTGCACATGCACGCACACACACACACACACATCTCAGCATCACACAACAGCACAAACAATCACACACCCGCCTTCTGGACGACAGGCCAGGACACAATGGCATCGTAATGGGCGTGTGTGTCTGCGCGCCTGCAGTGTGTCTATGTGTGGGAGAGGTCATGTTCACACAACTTTCTATTTTTGAACACGCTGAAGGAGGGAAATGTGTGCGATGATGGATGGGAGACACACACATACACACCGTTCAGCATGGGTCAGCGGGAATCCCCCACCTTTATCTCCCGTGGACACACACACACACACACACACACACACACACACACACACACACACACACACACACACACACACACTCACACACACACACACACACAGCTGATTGTTTCACAACTGTGTCTTGGATACTGGACCCGTGTGAACAATAAATAAACAACTAAATATCTTTAAGAGAATCATGATTTTTTTTTTAAACCTAAAATGATAAAAGCAAAGACCAGAAGAAGACCAGAAGGTTTGACTTCCCAGGTAGCATAGTAGCATAGCCAGACCGCTAAATCTCCACAGAGCATCTAGTTTGAGATAAACACATTTTTGTTTCACTTTTATTGGTTAGAAAGATCCAGAGATTTTATACTTTTATAAATTGCAATTTACACAAAATTTACAATTTACTTTTATTTCATTGCATTCAGAATAAACTGCAGATATTTCACTTTTTACCCTCTATTTCAGTGTCAAAGGAAGTTGATAAGACATAAAGAATAAAAAAAAAATCAAGTTAATTCTGTCTTTAATCATCCGGTCATTGATTTATCTTATTTAGGGCCGGATTTGTCCTGCAGGATGGAAAATAATGTGTAATACATTTAGGGCAAATCTGTCAATAAGGTAAAACCAAAGATTGTTGACATGATGTGGGATTTCTAAAGTGATTAATGCTCAGTGCTTAATCTTTAAAAAAACCCATAAACAATATCTAAAGGAGTAGAACTGCTATTTTTGGAGAAATGCATAAAAAAAAATTGTAAAAACTCAGCCATAGCATAAAATTACCGTGATTCTGTTGTCTGCTTCGAGTTGTCTAAGAGACATTCTAAAATAACACAAAATACAATTAAGTTTGAACTGGAAAGAACTGGTGTCGGTCATTTTGGGTTTCTTTACAACAATCTGGGGCAACAAGCTACATAAAGTTAATTCATTCTGAAAGCGATGCTACGTTTTTGGTGTTTAAAGCTGCATCTTGCTGACACTGCATGAACAACGCTTGTTATTTTCCATTTCTGTTTCATTACATCTTTTTTTTCGACTCTCGCTGAAATAATTAGTGGACTCAAGTCAAATTTCACAGTCCTGTGAAACATTTTCAAAGGCTGTACAATCCAGAAACAAAGTGTTGCCAAACAATGAAATTAGGCTATTTTCCCCCAATCCTTTCCATAATTTTACTGAATATTCTTTTATGTGTTTTTTTGTGCGGTTTTATGGTGTAAATTGCACGGGTTTGATAGAGACAATGAAGCATTTCTTCTTTGAACCTCGGGTTCGCACAGATCTTTACATACAGGCTTAGAGGTACGTCACATAAGGAGGGGCTGTGTAAAGTATTTTTTTATATATTGAAAAACAGTTGAGAAGCATTAAAATGAAAGAAAAACACAAAATAACAGAAGGGCACACACACACAGGACCTTTGTAATCCGTCTGTTCATGTTTCTGCAGGAGTTTTTCACTGATTTGTCTCAAATTGATGGAAAACTTAAACTTTAACTCACACTGTGCACACCTGCAGGTATTTTAGAACCCTGTGGAATCACGCCCAGCCTTTATTCATGACCTTCTAAAGATCTCCAGCTCTTCTCACAGCCTCAGATCTTCCAGCAAAAGGCTGTCAGTGGTTCCACAGACGTTATAAGACAAAAGGGGATCAGTCCTTTTCAGCGGTGGCCTCAGGATTGTGGAAGGCGTTGCCTCCGTCTTTGGGTCGTCTTGGTTCTGTTGATTCTTTAAAGAGGCAGCTAAAGACTCATTAACTCAGACTGGCTTTTTACTAGTCTTATACTATATGATGTTACGTGCGTGTGCTTTTTTCTTTTTTTAGCTTTTCTGTGTCTTTATCTTCTGTTTTTATGCTTGTTTTTATTTTGACAGCAATTTTTGATTTTTGACCTGTGAAAAAGTGACCTACTATTTACTTTCTGTGAAATATAACATCAGAAAACCTTCCAATTCTCCCGTGTAAATGAGAACTCACGTCTCAATAAGACTTCCTGTAATGAAAGTTCAGCATCCACTTTGTTTATCAGTTTTTCTGCGATTTTCAGCGCATTTATCAAACTAAATGTCATGACAGATAGTAACAGATCACAGTTTCTATCAGTCGTGTTTTCCCTGCTCGGAGATCAGAGTGTGGATTTGGTTTGTTGGCGATTTAGCTGCAGCTGAGAGGCAGGAGGCCAAATGGATCGCATGGAGTCTCTCTGGGTTTCTGCTTCTAATCTGGTTAATCTCCTTGTTGTCTGCATCCTGTTAAACCCTCTTGGAGATATGCGGTACCTATAGTCACCCAAACATCGTATCACACCCTGATCTCTGCGCCTCATATTGTTTTATTTGTTAAAATGGTTATTGACACATTGACGTAATGCATGTCAGATTCTCCTCGTTAGAGCTAATTCAGAAAGAAATGGAGGCTTAGTGCGCACCATTAAGTTTACCATTATTTATCGGGTCCAGTTTACTACAATAATGCGCTTTGCTGATTTCTGTGACTCCAGCTAAACCCTTGATGCTTTCCTTTCCCCCGTAGCTTCACACGGTGCACACTAACTTAAGTTTTAACCATTCCTTGTCTTTTGACCCTTTGTTGTATGATCATAATTGGGGCTAAGACTGTTTTTTCTGAGGTAGCGGCAAAGGGTGACATTTGCTATTTTATATGACTCTTTAAATTGAGATTTTCTTTTAGAAACAAAGGCTTATGAGCTGTTGTGTCATTCGTTCACAAATGTCCACATTTCTTGTGTGTTCTATTAACTTTAAAGTACTCCGTTGTATGATGTGGGATTTCATCTGCCTCAGAAAATAAAAATAGGAGTAAGTAAAAAGCGTTCCAGTTAATACAGTCGGAGAAGTTTGTACGTGTGAGCTGTGTTCTTCCTAAATGTAGTAATTTGACATAACTTTAGGAATGCCCTATTTGTCCAGTTTGTAACGTTCATTTTACCGCCGTGTCTGTGTGAAATAAACATGTTTTATCACAGCTTGCTGCTGTTGCTGCGAGGAGCTGCCGTGTCGGATCCGACAGTCGGCCTTAACAAACTGCTCAGAGGGGAAAGTCCAACTATAGATGCTGTTACAGTTTATTTTTCCGATCAGAAGCCAGGATTTCCAAATCCCAGCTACAAACAGAACATCAGGTTTGGTAGCGTTGGCTCTTATCTGTCACTCCCATAAATCCAGATAACAATGTTTTACTCTCCCTAAAACCATCACAAACTGTCCGCTGTCAGCGCCTG
Organism: Fundulus heteroclitus; assembly: GCF_011125445.2. Taxonomy (NCBI): domain Eukaryota; kingdom Metazoa; phylum Chordata; class Actinopteri; order Cyprinodontiformes; family Fundulidae; genus Fundulus; species Fundulus heteroclitus. Next base: position 38,873,251 of record NC_046361.1, on the reverse strand, counting down.
TTCTTCTCAACAAGCATGTTGCTCAAATGCAAGGTGTGAATCGAGATATTCTGCTGTATTTATGTTATGGTATTTTCTTATCTTATATAAACAGGTCAAATAAATGGCATCTTATATAAATGTCTACTTCTGGCTCCATATCTGTTTATCCTGATTCTCAGGCTGACATTATCTTTAACGGTGACTTAAATCAACCAAAAGAGACTCAAGTTAGGAATTCTGCTCTTACTTATGGTCTCTAATCAGCACTTTGGTGCCAAAAGCGTGAAACAAAGACATAAAATGTCCCAGATAGACGCGTTATGGTGAAAAAACTTGGATTAGACACTTTACATCCGGTTGCTCTCACAGCTATCTGTCTGCCTGTCTCTCTGTCTGTCTATACATAGCGTCTCGGCAGAGCTTATCATTTCTCATCCTGTAATTAATGCAGCGCAGCGCCACAGAACAATATACGACCTTTCCCACCAAACACAACGCCTCTGTTCCCGGGCCGAACACTTGTTTTCGCCTCTCATCTCCTCCGTCCTGTTGTCTTCTCGTTCTCATGGCCTCTGTCATTTTCAGCCTTTCTTTAATCCGTCACTCTCACGCTATCGCTGCCTCCTCTGAAGAACTGTCGGAATCTTTCATCTTTATTTAACGGGCTGGCTTGTTCTTGAAGTAAATCGTACTCCGTTTGTTTAACTCCACCGTTTCACTATTAGACTGCTTCGTATTCAGTTCTCAGATACAGAAACTCAAAAAGAAAGCAGAAACACTGAGATTCAGGAAGGTAAAGAAAAGGTCGCACATAAAGCAGTGATGCATTGTGGGACTGCGACCTGCAGGTCATGCATTGTCACGATAATGATTACAGGAGTCCATTTTTTGATGGGAGTGGAGGGAAATGATTCATCAGAGTGGTTCTACAATCAACATTTTTAATTCTCTCTTTTGAGCTGAGCTGTAATTTTGAGAATGTTGACATTTTTTAACACACAGTGTTTAATCATGGCAGTGTGCTTGGAAATAGTGAGTAAACCTTTATTCCCATGCACACAAATGCTCTGGAAATGCAACAGATTCCAAAATAAAACATGAATCAGACTTAGAAAGAACTATCTTGCTTTCATCAGTCGACAAAATGTTGCACAATTTGCGTTTACGTCAGTCATTGTGTTCTTTGGAAAACTGCAACCTCTTCAGCGCATGTCAGCATTTTTAAACAATAGGACTTTTAATAGTTAATAGGAGTTACAGGTAACTTAAGACCTTTAGTATAGAGTCGATCTTTGCTATTTTGGTAGATTGGTAGTTGTATGCTTTTATTCTTATTTTTCTGGTCTTCTTGTCAAAGTGTTTGAGTTCATTTTAGCTGATCATCATTCTCTGCACCTCAGTACATGTTTCTGCTGTTCCAATCACCTTTTTTTCCTCAGAGTAGGTTTGGTAGGAGCCCTTTTACTCAGATTTTATTGACTATAACTAACATGTGCTGCCATCTTTCTCAAATAAAAGCCACGTGTTTGTTTGCAGACTGAAGGACCTCACTCAGTGTGTTACTCTGAACACGCTTCTTTCAATTAATAAATCGATTACAGAGAATCCGCAGCAAGGTCATCATGACTGTTTGGTTCGCTGTGATTTCATACCTGTACCACACCTATTGTACTAGTATGTTTTTTTTTAACCGAGAATGGGGACTTGCTATCTTGTTAGTGATGTTGAACCAAACACAACTTTATTTAAATTAGAACAACCCAATCCACTAATTATGAAAGTTTCATATTAATAGATAATAAAGCCCAAACTTCTTCGGGGAAACTTAAGTTAAGGTGGGTCCATCAGCGCTCTGGTTCTGAAGCAGCGTCACCCTTTTAACAGTTCCTGGTAGGAATGATAGTTCCAGTTCAAAATAATTCTGCTTCACCTCCAATATTTAGTCCCACGTTGGGTGCTTTCTCAAGAATTTGTGTGACCATTTTCCGTCATTTAATCTCAGGAAAATGCGGAGAGACAGGAAGCCCAGGCGCAGATAAGAACATAGGAGAAAAATTCCCCAGGCGGATGCAGGAAGGATAGGTGCATACCACAGAAACTGCAACGTTGACTGTTTTCATTTGGCCTGAAAGATTTTGTCATGTGCTCCTCTCTCTCTGAGATTTCCTGTTAGTGCACCCCAAGGGATATAAATATATATATGTAAAAAAAAAAAATCTTTACAAATGTCCATCTCAGGGTAGATGGGGTTCATAGCTTACTGGGCAGGACAGGAACGCCACTTACTGAGGCTCCCACAATGGACCGGTCCTGAATTAGACTCTTGGCCTGATCCACCTGCTGCACATCAGCCTCTTTTCTCTCTCTGGCCTCTTTCCTATAAAATAACAAATAAACGCTTAGTACAATATAAACAACATAAGTCCAAATTAAGAGAATGAGAGGCTCGCTCAACATTTGACATACATGTGTGTCGTGATGACGGACCGTTTAGCTAAAGGCACGAAGCGGCTGTCCATTTAAATCTCTCTTTAAAAACTTAACAGAAATACAGTGCATTACAAAACAAATACTGCTTTGAACATTTTGCCATGTTACAACCACAAACCTTTATGTTTTTGTTGCCATTTTTTGAGGTAGACCAACACAAACGAGGGAACAGTTTGGACGTGGAAGGACAATGATGCATCTTCTTCATTTTTTTTATTTTATTTTTACTAATTGTAATCTAAAAGGCAAATCGAGGTGTTGTGTGAAGGCCTCGGGGGGTTTTGTTACAGAACATCAGGGAACAAACAGCCTCATGAAGAGCAAAGGACACAGAGAAAAGGTCAGGGAGGATGTGGTGGAGAAGTCTGATGTGGATTACTTCGACCCTGCCTCTGTTCCCCAGTCAGTCTGCCTGAAGTGGATCAGTCAGTCACTGATCCAGATCATCTCTGTGGAGCCCACGGATCGACTTATTGGGACCAGCGCAACCTCTCAGCCTTTGAAAAGGTTAGTGGCTTTTATTCAGAGCTCTTTGAATCTTTAAGTGTGTCTCACAGCCACTAACCCGTCTCTCCCCTTTGCAGTGGTTCCTGTGTGCGCTCCAGTCCGTTCCCTGATCCATCTACATCAGCTTTTTAATTAAAATGTTAAAGCTACACAATTATTGGGTCTCCAGCTTCTGGGTCATTACAGACAGTCAGTCTGCATATTGTTAATGATGCTTATCTGCATCAATACAACCATGTCTTCCTCTTTTGTAAGAACACTAAATATACAGATTCACAAAAATATTTCTGACTTCCCTTTTTATATATTTTTATACATAAAATGTCTTAAGAGCAAAGTAGAACAGAAGTTAAATTCCTTGTTGGTGAGCACAAAATTGACAATTAAAGCTGATTCTGATCAAAAATTTTTGAAAATCTGGTTATTAAATCTACTCACAATTCTGCACTTTTGGAGGGGATTCATTTTTAAGAAGTCATTTTCGGGTTATTGTCCATTTTCATCTTGCCTTTTTTGTTCACAAGATCTGGCAAAACACAGCATCGTTAGAAAAAACACCCACTGATTCGGTAAAGGGAGAGCAACGCTCTCATGGCTCATTGCTGCAATGCAAATGTAACACTACTTTGGCACAGTTGTCTAGAACACTAATTAAACTAAAACTGAGACAAAATCAAGCAAGTGTGCAAAACATTTGTATGCAGAATGATTGATTTTGCATAAATAAGGGTTCTAGTTTGAGTTTTTCTACAATTCACAAAGGCATCAGATTCTCAGCAGGAAAACGAAAATATCTTGTGTGACAGCGCTCTAAAATTATGGCCGTAATTCTGGTGTTCTCGGCTCCAAATACCTACATACCATACATGCAAATTACAGACTGGGATCACGTTATGAGCATTCTTGCATTACTCATCATTAAAAGCTGGGTTATCTTTGACGTGGTGAAATATAAGATGATTTCCAGCGGCTGAAGGAGATAAAACAAACTAGACAGGTTGGAATCATGACATATCTCATTGCAGCTTCTGTCTGCATTCCTTCCGTCTGGCATGTGGCGCTGACCTGCCAGCTTTACCGCCTTTTAATTGCTCTTGGTTAAAATCCTGTTTTCTAAATTTCTATAGGAAACAGTTTCACATTCCTGATAAATGACAAAATCGTGTGGAAATAAATAAATCGCAGGATCAAAATCAAAGCAAACGCTGAAAAACTGTCATTTTACATTCAGGTTAAGATCCAGCTTTAAAGAATATGGAGAAAGCTGCAAGATCAGCACTGAGACCATGAATAATAATGTAGTTTAAGCTCAGTTTAAAAAAAAAAATCATTTGTGAACTTAAAATTACATATACAATTTTAAGTTTTGATTCAGAGGCACTGAATGATACGTTTCTATCAGCTGTGCACATCTGGAGAAGGAAATGAGATGGAAAGAATCTGAACATCAATTTTCATGACTTGCCACAGATTCTCGATCGGATTCAAATTTGTACTTTGACTAGGCCATTCTAACATATATATACACATATACGTGAATCTAAAATCTTCCATTACAGCTCCAGATGTAGGTTGACCATCTACCCATCCATCTAGGTTTTTTTGGCGCCTCTAACCGGTTTTCCTCCAGGCCTGGTTTGTATTTTGCCATCACATAAAAACCACAATAATACGGTTTTACATTAAAATAAAATAGGAAAAGGCCAAATGAGCTGCATGTATTTTTCACAATGTTTGTATTTGGCTTATTTTGAAAAATAAGACATTAAAGTCTTGCTGTCGTTTTGCCAAATGATAACCGTACATCCTCATGTGAACCTCAGTGTTTTTATTATAGTGCTCACCAGAGTTTTATGCGGACAGATATATTTCTTGTAGGTCATCGCTTTCACACGTAGCCACATAAACAGAAGCAGCAAGTTCATGCGATATTTCACGTATTCGCTCTTTGTCTCAGAAACGAAGCGGGAGCCTGTTTAGTCTGAACATTTGAACATTTCCACTTATCGCACTTTCCCACTTTTCTTCTTTTTTATTCCCCCTCACAAAAACTGTGTAAACTCCCCGCATTTCTGAACCCGCGTCTATTTCCGGCGCCGATGGAATATCGTCGGCCCGTCGTAGATGTGTTTGTGAACAAAAGAGCGTTTGGGAGCAGGACTGCAGCGTAGACGAGAAAGAAAGTACCAGGGAGAGTCGAGCTGTGGATTGTTTGGCACAGCCAGAGGAGTTGGGTGGGAGGTGACTCCTTTTTTTTTTTTTTTTCTTTGTGTGGTGTGAGTGAAATCTATTTTTTTCCTTTGTGGTTCGTGTAAAGAGTGTGTTTTTTTATTCTTTTGTGGTGAATGTGTGGGAACCGCTGAATGAGATGGAGTGATTCCTGAAGTCAATGCTATCAGCCTCCGACACACTTAAACACCGGTCAGGCTTCGGGGGAACGATAAGGACTGGGATGGGTAAGCAGCGGGGAATTTGATCTAGATACCAAAGTAAGTCAAGAAAAAGGCAACCAAATCAGGCAAATGCCCAGTTTCAGCGAGATAAGAGCATCGTCTGACCTTTCCCTAGGAGGTTAGCTCCGTCTGACTAATTTCTCAGACTTGGATTAGTTTAAGTCCAAATTTCTGGCGCGTTCAAACATGTAACAACCAGCAAATACACGTATTAAATTATCTCTGAGGTTTTGTTTCCTGTCATCACCACCAGATTAAGTTTGGGAAAGAACGGCATGATGTGATTTTGAGTTCCCAAACAGATCATCTTCAGGCTTTCCCCCCTGCCTTCAGCAGCCTGTTAGGCCTGTAAATGAATGACGGCTTAATTGTTGTTTGTGAAGTGAAAATAAAAATGTGTCTTGAGATCAGAGGATTTTAAACCTATTATGTGAAAAACAAAGTAAAACTTTCTGTGATTGTGAGAAAGCTAAAGGCTCCACCCGCAGTATGCGTCTCTATTGAAGACATCTGCATGTCTCTAAATCTTCTCTCTTTACTCTTCTCGCCTCTGTGGCTTTTCAGACTCGTAGTTTTTTACATTCTGACAGTTTGGTGGAGTTTGTGTTCTCTCCCTTTATCATTGTCCAGACCAATATCCATCAGAATAATCCCTGAGATCTGCAAAACAACTAACGTTTAACAAGCAGCATCAGAATCTGGACAAACAAAATGTTTCAGATAAGCATTAATTTTACTGAAGTCATTCTTCATCCTAACATAATGAAATCTTTTAAGTATCTGAATTCTGCGAGCATGTTTCAGGCTCATCGCTTTAAGCATTAAGACTAATTTGTTCCTGTTAACCAGGAATAAAGGTTTGAATTTTTCATATTTATTAGGAGTTTGTATATATTGAGATTTATGGAACATTATTATAATTTCTTCCATAATGGATCAAAAGAATCACTATCTGTGCTGTGTCACATTGGTTAGCTATGATCAAGAAGATATTTAATAAATTATTAAAAAAACCCAACAAAACAGAACAAATAAATTTGCTATCAGTCTATATAATCACTTTATTTTTATTTTATATTTATAATCACTTTAGGACAGTGGAAAAGAGACATGCAAATAATAAATAAAATATGATCTTTGATCGTTTGAGCCATGCAGGTCATGGAGACCGAGACCGGCTCTGCCTAAACTCACAGAAATGTGTGGAAACCTCTGGCTTTAAAGTTTAAGGAATTCACCCTCACATTGTTCCTCCTTTAGAAATTAGAAATTATTTTGGCCGTCTTGATTGACCCAATACATGAACAGTTTGCTTTAATTTTGTTTTATACAATGTGTCCAAACATCTTGTTTCAAAGATAAGCAAATAAGACAAAATGAGGAAAAAATGCTGCAAATCCGGTGCCTCTACTTTAGGAAAACATTCAACATTTCATCACAAAATTTGAAAATTTGTGTACCAAATAAAATCAAAAGTCTCAAATCAGCACAACAGGCCCTAAAGGGTGGTGTGGCTTTGAAAACAATTGAGAGATGTAATGCTTCTACGCCTCGTACTTTCTAAAGCCACAGACAAACTGTTACAAAAACCCTCCAGGAAATTGGAGAGAGATCCAGGAGTTATAATATAGAAAACTGCAAAGAAAAATCTATAAGCTGGGGTTGGAAACAGTTGGGATTCTTTGTCACTTGTCTCAAAAAAAGAAGATTAAAAACAGTGATGAGTTAAGATTTGCTGATGTTATACCATATGTTGTACAATTGCTTTTACTAAATATAAAAACTTTTTTTTAAACCTTGAACATATTACATTTTTTTTTTTATTATTTACCAAAGTGCTTGACAAACACTGAGTGACTCCTTACAGCTCCTCCCTTATGCAGGGTCACCGCACCAAGTCGGTACAACTTGCACCCAGATGAGTTTTTTTTCATTGTATGCAACTGGAATACAAACCTGCGTCCTCCCACAGTATCGAAAAAGAATATGGAAAAATTTAAATAAGTGTAATCATGAGCAAGCAGAAGACAAGTTAAGATTTTCTGAACTTGTTTTCTATGAGAGATAAAATAAGTTTGGATGGACAACAATAATTTCTGACACGAAAAGTCAAACTTTAAAAAGGAGTCGGCAATCTTAAACATTTTGGATTTGCAGAGTGAATTATTCTTTAAACAAGATCAAAGCTTGTTCTAAATTACTTGGCTTGGTTAGAAATTATTTTGCAGTAATAAAACCATAACTTCAAAATTGGCCATAATTTTCATGCAAACGTTTTGATGCTTTGAAACAAAATTAGGCTTTTAGCTGTAAATATTCGACCATTTTGGTTCTTGGTTGCATCACCTTTTAGTTTCTTGTATTAATTTGCACATTTTACCCTCAAAACAGAATAACAAAACATGTGATGATATTAATTTTTTTCAATTCATTTTTATTTATATAGCGCCAATTCACAACACGTCGTCTCAAGGCTCTTTTCCAAAGTCAGACTCCATCAGATCCTCCAGATTGGTCAGAAAGTTTCCTCTCTAAGGAAACCCAGCAGGTTGCATCAAGTCTCTCCAAGCAGCATTCACTCCTCCTGAAAGAGCGTAGAGCCACAGTGGACAGTCGTCTGCATTGTTGATGGCTTTGCAGCAATCCCTCATACTGAGCATGCATGAAGCGACAGTGGAGAGGAAAACTCCCCTTTAACAGGGAGGAGAACCTCCAGCAGAACCAGAACCAGGCTCAGTGTGAACGCTCATCTGCCTCCACCCACTGGGGCTTAGAGAAGACAGAGCAGAGACACAGAAAGCACAGAAGCTCACATTGACCCAGGAGTACTTTCTATGTTAGAGAAGACAGAGCAGAGACACAGAAAGCACAGAAGCTCACATTGACCCAGGAGTACTGTCTATGTTAGATGGTAATAGTGGATGATCTGCCTCCCCTGGTGATGTCACAGCTAACAGAACGCCAGACCAGGTGTACCTTCTATGAAGAGAAAAATTGGAGAGCAGTAGGAGAACTCAGCAGAGTGAGAGAAAAAGACCCTGATGTCCTCCAGCAGCCTAAGCCTATAGCAGCATAACTATAGAGGTAGCTCAGGGTAACATGAGCTACTCTGACTAGAAGCTTTGTCAAAAAGGAAAGTTTTAAGCCTGGTCTTAAAAGTAGACAGGGTGTCTGCCTCACGGACCAAAACTGGGAGTTGGTTCCACAGGAGAGGAGCCTGATAGCTAAAGGATCTGCCTCCCATTCTACTTTTAGAGACTCTAGGAACCACCAGCAGACCTGCAGTCTGAGAGCGAAGTGCTCTGTTAGGAACATACGGGGTAATCAGAGCTCTGATATATGATGGAGCTTGATTATTAAGGGCTTTATATGTTAGAAGGAGAATTTCTCTCCTTCTCACAGGCCAGGTGACCCTTCTTTGGGTCACCTGGCCTGTATCTAAATAAACAGGACCAGTAAATTACCAGCCTGCTAGTTAACTAGACTTGTTCAGTCACATAAATAAATGCATTTATATCCACCATCTAGCCTTTCAGACAAAATAAAGATATCAGCATTTATCTCATTATTTTAAACACATACATTGAATTTAAGAAGTTAAATCGTGTGACAATTGATAATCAGACAATTAGCATTAGCTACCACCACCAACATGCTAAACAAAAAAATAACATTATGTTCACTACTCACCAATTCCATATATAGTTCAGTGCATGAAAACTCAATGGCTCCAAGCTTACTGGGTATTCAGATCTACATGATTTTTATATTGTGAGTTTTAAAAGTGCATATTAAACAAAGAGATGAACTAATTGTTTGGAAGCACAAACCTGTAGCTCCTTTGTCTCCAGCTCTCCCCCTCACACCTGACAGGGAAAGCTGGAGCAGGCCTGAATAACCACGTCATTAGCTGCATGCACTGTGTGACTGACTGTCACTCTGACCAATGGAGCAGCAAAGGCGGGATTAAGGGCAGTTTTTACTCTGGGTTACATCAGCATTTACATGCAAACTGATCAGATTATTGATCAGCATGAACCATCCCTCTTATCCCGAATACGACTTCATTCCGAGTTTATAATCTGATTGATTTTGATTTTGTAAAGTGCCTTTAGATGGCATGTTTTATTAATTGGCGCTATATAAATAAAATCGAATTGAATTGAAAGTTTAATCTGATTCCAATATTCCGATTGGCTTCTTAACATTATGCATTTTTATTTAGATGGACTCTTTATTCTGATCACTTTTGTCCTGGTAAACATAGCTAATGAAATTGAAAAGAAATACATTTAAATGTATTTATGTACCATGTATGTAAACGTATTTTTTGATGAGATGAGGGAATGACTCTAAGCTTTCTGCTCTGACACATCTCGGGATTATTGTATCGGCTTTGTATACACTGCAAAAACTAATCTAAAATAAGTAAAATGTTCTTAAAATGTGTGTATTTGTCCTTGATGCAGGAAAATAATATTATCTGCCAATGGAATGAGTATTTTCACTCCTAAAATAAGATAAATAGACATAAATATACTTATTCCATTGGCAGATCATCTTATTTACCTGCTCAAATCTAGGACAGATACACTAATTTTAAGAAAATAATACTTATTTTTAGCTCCGTTTTTGCAGTGTGTAATTTGATCTGCTTTGAATACATTTAAATCACAGCTGCTCCATTACTTTTTCAATTTAGATCCATTTTTTAGTCCAGCCTGTATCTTCATAAACAACAGCTGAATGTGAAGCTACGGCTTTGCAAAGAGCTCAAACATGAACAGAACTCCGTCGCACCGCAAAGCCGCTAATTTAGAACTTAATTACCATCCACTCTTTCACTACCCACTTAGTAAGTTAGAGCTCTTGGCTGTTGGTGTTTTGAGTGGAGCTAGGAAAGGAGAAAATGATTTAGTAGTAAAGTGACAATTATAATGTTCATTCTAGTCATTTGTGGTTCACCAGCATCATTAATTAAAGCACAGCTGAGCATCTGAGATGATGAAAGGAATAGCAGCCTGCTCCATGGGACGCCCTTGTCTGCCAGGAAAAAAAACAACACCTCCATCGCTTGTAATTTAAACTCTAGCTGATGTTCAAGATGTTTGTCGACTATTGTTTGGTTAAACAGAGCTCATCCAGGCAGCTCTTTTAAAGAGAGACCAAGCGTCTTAAACTGGGAGTCACCCATAGTTAGTTTGATGTATTTTTGTGAAACCATCGCAAAGTGTTTTTCTCCCTTGAACGTTTTGGAATCCTTGCCCCCCATCAGGAACAGAAAAACAATGTTTGCACACTGTCACAGGCATGGAATTAATGCTAATTGTCTAAACCTAACACAGCAAAAAGAGAACTCAAGGTATGTAACATTTTCATGAAATGAGTGAATGTGTCCTTTATTTGAGCTGGTAAATAAGATGGATGTCAATGGAAAAAGATTTTTTGTACTTTAAACAGGAAAAACTCATCTTATTTCAGGTGCAGTATATGTAATTAACTTATTTTAGGTGTAAACATACTCATTCAATTGGCAGATAATCTTATTTACCTGCTCAAATCAAGGACAATTCATATTTACTTCTAGGTCTTCTTTTGCAGTGCAAGACATAACTTGAATATTTTCTTCAGAATCAATATTTTCTTATTTTCAGTTCAGTTTAGTTTATTTCAATAGCGCCAGTTCAAGACACATGATGTCTCAAGGCACCAAAGAGTCAATTCAAATAAAACAAACAGATTCCAAGTAAGTACCGTAGCTTCCCATATGGGGCTACGGTTTGGCCCAAAATTAATCATGCCTCTGGCAGAATGAGATTTTAAATGAATTTTATATATATATACAATATGATTGTTGCCGATAGGAAATCAGACAGGCATCACTCAAAAGTCTTAAAGGTGTCACTGTAGAAACCATTTTATGTAGTTGATATTAAAAAGGGGGGTTGTTTAGGCTGGCCACATTTACCTCCTCAGTAAAAGGGTTAGGTACAGTAATGATAAGTGGTTTTATCATGTAACTTCCCTCTAATTGGCTACATCCATATTTGGGAAACTGGTCAGACGTGCCACCACACCCCTTCCCCCCTCCATCCACACCTCTCTTCCAGACGCAACGCTCCATTATTATGGCTTTTGGAAGTGTTTGTGTTGCAGGATGTCGGACAGGCGAGGCCAAGCCGACCAAAGGCTTTAACCTGGCGGCGTGATTAATTGACCACACCTGGACAAACACACCTTACATTTCACAGCATTTAGAAACAAAATAAACTTACTGGTAATTAGAGCGTTGTGTTGTACGTGTTGGTGCAGAGTTTTTTTTAAAAGTTAATTTGTTTGAAAACTCCGACTTAAATTCCCTGACAGGAAACCATCGTTTGTAAAGTCCCCATAAATGAACTTCAGCCACTCTTCTGTGATTCTCTCGTCCTTTGGCAGTGAGTAGAAGGCTGTTTGCTTGATACTGTGCTCTGATTGGAGAATATGAATTAAGTAGAAGATAACCTAAATTGAGAAAGTTAAACTGTTTTCTGATCTGACCGTTTTTTAGCAAATTAACAAAGCTGACCGCCCCTGAGCAGGTTAACATTCATACAGCCTCATCAGAGCACAACAGACCATATTATACCCCCAAAACCTTCAAAAAATGTGATTTGTTCTCATGGCCCCTTTAAACAAAGTAAAAGGAGAATTAACTTTAAATAAAGTGATTTTTATTTGGGCTGTCTGTTTCACTAAATTATCGACACTCCTTGAATTTTTTCATATAATCCCATTTTACAGGCACAAACGTTTGTATATTTTATTCTGATTTTATATCATGGGCATACAGGCATGAATGTGATGTGAAAGGATATATTTTTTTCTGGTGGGTGGCACACTCTCCTGCTGCAGCTCATAAAGCTCATCAGGAAGCGGAACATAAGGAGCGCTGAAGCAGCAGGAAGATCTCGTTTGTTTCCACAGTCTCAGTGGTAATCAGGCTCACTAGCTGCTTGTTGTTTCACAGACTTCTGGTCCTTTCACCCTTTTTTCTCTGCCCCACCGATCCCTGGGTTATAATCAGCCACACTGAGGATTTCTCCCATGGATCTCTATACCCTCCTTCTTAACGGTTCCAATGCCAACACGCTTGCCTCCGCTGCGGCGCGCTCTTCCAGACGTCCTCCCTCTTTCCTGGCCATTACTCACCTGCTGAGTGGCTGCTGCCGTTCAACTCACTGCCAACCGAGGCTACAGTAGGACTCGTGGTACTCTGCCCTCACAAAGAACTGATTCATCTTCCATCATTCCTGGTCCTTCTTCGCCCAAGTTCTCAGTCAGAGACGGAGGAGATGTCCACGAATAAAAATCTTAACTTCTCCTCTGCTTCATAATTGTGTACGATGAACACAAACATCCCTTGACTCTGACACTCTTCTAAAAAAATAACCCAAATAAAGTGAAACCAGCCACTTTCAGAAGAACGGGAAGTTGTTTAGAAGTTTTAAGTCAGGGTTAGAAATCCCAAGAAATCTCAAAGATGTTCAAACAAGCACTGTTCCATCCATCCATCCATCCATCCATCCATCCATCCATCCATCCATCCATCCATCCATCCAATAACTAAGATAATGCCTGACGAGGCGTCCATTATCAGAAATCAGTGGACGATGCGGAGGCGTGAACCATCCGACGTGAAGCAGAGGATGGTTGCTTCCACTAAGTCCATTTATTTCTAATGGACACCTTGAAGGACATTATCCCACTTACACCATGGTCACTTATGAAAAAAAAAACATTAGATCAAATATTAATACTTTATTGTTTTTTTACCATTAAAAAAACGATTTTCACAAGAAGCGGCGAAGAGAACTATTTAATATCTCTCGTTGTGTCCATTGCCAAGGTAGCCAGCATCAGCTGTCCTGCCGTTACCAGCTAACGTTTGAGCCAACGCAATAATTTAGAACAATCAGGCTATTTGACCGGTCCTATAACGCTTTCTAACGAACACCCCTCAGCCTATCAGTATAAAGTATTCACCCAGACCATGGTATAATTTCTGATAATGGACACCTTGAAGGACATTATCCCATTTTTACCATGGTCACTTTTGAAATAAATAAATATCAATTATTAACACTTTAATGTTTTTAATGTACGTTAAAATCTTACATTTTTCACAAGGAGCAGCTTAGAGAACTATTTAATTTCTTTCGTTGTGACATGTTGCCAAGCTAACCACCAGGTAACGTTTGAGCCAGCGCAATAATTTAGAACAATCAGCCTATTTGACCGGTCCTATAACGCTTTTTAACGGACACCCTGCCGGTAATCAAAGCTAGTTAGAGTTCATGGGAAGATGCATAAAGCTAAAAATGGGAAAATCCTGAGAAAACCAGTTAGAAGCTGCAAAAGACATGAGACTGGGATGGAAGTTCAGCTCCCAGCTGGACGACACTAAACATGCAGCCAGAGCTACAGTAGAAAGGTTTGGATCAAAGCATCGTCCTGTGTTAGAATGGCCTAGTCAAAGTCCAGACTTTAATCCAATTGAGAATCTGTGGCGAGATTTGAACGTTAACACTCTCTGTCAAATATGTGCTACCTCATGTTGGTCCACATTAAATCCTGATAGAATACTTTAGGCTTTGCAATTTAAACATGAAAAAATAAAAAAATAAAAAGTTTTAGAGGGTTTTAAATATTGTGCAAGGCACCTTGTGGTGCTGCTTCCTACTGGGACAGAGGTTTGACTCCTAATTTGACTCCTAATGGAAATTCTGCTAATCTCTCTCGCTCTGTGTTTATATTTTCATCCTCAGAGTTGGACCTGGTTGGACCTTTGACAAATCCCACTGGACAGACATCCACCAGTACTTGTCTCGTACATTACTTTACTGTTAAGAGAACAGCTTTAAATTCTGTATAACGTCTATAAACGCAGATCTGTATGTCGTCAACCATCTGTCCCACAAAGCAGTTGGCGAGGGCATTTGTTAAAACAACACAAACTCATTCAGCCAGTAAAGCCGCTAATTTAAGACCTAAGTGCTGTTTTACCACTTTCCAGTGGCTGCAGCTGTTTTGAGTGCGGTTCGGGGGAGAGAAAGTGATTTAGAGGTGAAATGGGATAATGATGATGTTCATTCTAGTAATTTCTAAAGCGAAAAAGCATCCTAATTTAAATCAAGCCAGACAATCTGTGATTAAAGCGTGGCAGATGAGGCCAGCAGGCTTCAGGCAAATATAATTATAGGTGCTATTGCTGGCAGGATTTTGACACTGGTATCTGCTGCTCTGGAGTTGACTAAGATCTGACAGAACATTTACCCCAAGCTTCATGTCTGCAGACATTTATTTTAACTAAATTCTTTCTGCGCCCATCTTTACACCAGGGAAATACCATTAACCAGTCTGAGAGGAAGTTGTTTCAGTTTTAAAGAGTCCAATTTTGCTAAAATTGGAGCAATGTTGTGAATTGGCGCAATAAAAATAAAATTGAATGGAATTGAATATGATTAGAAATGTACTCTGTGGCCAATAATACATTTTTCTTTAATCTACAATGGCCATAATCCTCAAATTTTAGTAAATTTAGTCACTTAGAGGAAAAAAGTCCCCCACTGAGAAAATGTTCTTAATATAAAATCAGCTAAATTATTGGCACCCCTACTGTTGTTGATACAACCCTTCCATAACATTTCACAAGATTTTAGCATTCATTTCTGAAACAGATTTCCAAAACCTCCATGACGCTTTCTACTGTAACCAGGTTTCAATGGCAGAGAGTAGACCCCCCACAATCCTGGACAGTGGACATTAATCGCTTCTGTCCATACGACAGACAGAGAGACACTTGTTAAGTTGCTGCAACATTGTCTCCTACCTGGTCATGTGCATTGGCTTATTTAAACTAAATTAGTTTAACAGTGCATTCTCAACCCTTACTCGTCATATATTGACACACTCAGGTTCCCTCAGTGGCATCGGGTTCCCCCTTCTCGTCACTGTTTGCCATGCAGGGTGCTCTCATTTAATATATTATAGCAACCCAGGGGGTTCACTGCAAAAAGGGAATTAAAGTAAGTAAAATATTCTTAAAATCTGCATATTTTTCCTTTATTTGAGTGGCTAAATAAGACTATTTGCCAATGGAATGAGAATTCCCACACCTAAAATAAGATAATTAGATATCCTGCGCTTAAAATAAGATGATAGAGATGAATTCAAGAGGATTTTACCTACTTTTAGTTCCCTTTTTTCCAGTGTTGGCGGTGTGTCAACCCGGCTGGGACACAGAAAGGGGGTGCACAGCACGGTTTTGGGAACTGCTGCCTTAGAGCATCTATGATGCAGCAGTCTGTCACTGAAAGAGTGACAGACCACAGGTCCACTAAATAATATTCTAATGACATATTAAAATTATAGCCTAATGATGTAAAAAAAGTTGAGTCTTTTTCTAAATTTCCGAGTCAGAATGATCTGAATGTAGGAGTCCGAGTCCAAGTTCGAGTCATCAGTGCTCAAGTCCAAGTCAAGTGACGAGTCTCTAAATTTAGCTAATGACTCGGACTCGAGTTCGAGTCTCGGACTCGAGTACTACAACACTGGTGTAAGAGCATCAGTATCATGAGCCCAGTTGGTCTATTTTATAGAATCTAAATAAAATACATTAAAGTAATTGGTTGTATTGTGACAGAATGTATAAAGTATAAGTGCATATTAACCCTTTTGCATATCACTGTGTGTGCTGTTTTGTTTTGAACGTTTTCTTTAAAAATTACCGTTAATTGCCTCGTCTTCCAAAGCAACATGAAGGAACCTGTCTGCGCTGATCTGGCCATCGAAGAAAGAGGGATTATGGGTGTTTAGCCAACGGCGAAAAATTTCTATGGATGTCCTGAAACCAAAAAAATGCTGGAAAGATGACGCTCCAAGTTGGTCTGATGCAGTTTGGTTTAAAATTTCATGAGTTTAATGAAGGCCATTAGAAATCAAACACAAAGTTTTACTACAAGAAGAAAAAGTGTGAGAAGAAGAGGAAGAGAGGCTGGAGAAAATCTCTGGTACTTTGTGCCATTCCTTTGATCATTATTCGTTTGAGTAGAGCCGATATAACAGCACAGCTGTCTTGAATTGATGTGAATGAGAGTTTTGTGAATTGCTTTTTAGTTTCAGATTACAGTTTCAAATGTTTTTTCTTTTTCCTTTTTTTTTTTTTTTTTTTTTTACTTTCCAACAACAAAATCAGATAAATATGTGACCCAGAAGGGGTTTTCTGTTGTTTTTAAGACTCAGATAATTTAGAGTCTGCTCAGATGGGGCAAATTATTTTTCTCTTTGGACCTAGTCAGTTTGGATAACTATTTTTCTTGAAAAAATAAAAATAGCTTTTTGTATTTACTCAGGTTATCTTTGTCTGACATGGTCCTTCCTGTATGGTGCTTTGAAGTGCGGTGAAAATAAAACTTGATTGATTTTAAAATTAGTTTGATTTGAAGGATTTATATGTGAAAAACAGAACAAATCTGTCAAGGGGTGCATCATTTTTCATTGGGCTGTTTGTATTAATTATCACAGATTAAAACATGAAAACATTTACTTCTTTCAAACGTTTCAGCTCATCAAAAACCTATGAATGGTGTGGATTAATCTATTTTGGAGCGCTGAATAGGTGAGCTACAAAGCAACATAAGTTAGTTAAGTTTTGTCAGGAGAAAATGTTGTTTTTGTCACTTGGAGAAAAGCACACGTCTTCAGATTAAATCAAGAGCTGGTGCTGGGAAGCAGAGATCAATCTTGAGCAAACTGTGGAAGAATATAGCAGCACTAAAAAGGACAAGAACGGCAGCGAATGCTGAGAAACTGTTTGTCTGACCAGGTGAGAACAGAATGCTCTGCATCCCTGACATAACCTGCACACATCAACTATACTAACACTTTTTTCCTTGTCAAGCCTTTCCCTAGAATGACTCTGGACTATTTATAACTTCACTTAATGTCATAGCCTGAAATAAAAGACTGATTTGCCTTTGCCCTGATTAAAACCTGGCCGCATATCAGAGAGTCTGGATCAGTAGTCCATCTGCACAGGATAACATCTGTGCAGACAGAGGAGCAGAAGTTCAGCTGCATGAAATAAGCGGCCTGGATCTGAGGCACATCTCTGAGCTCAATGTAGAGGTGGTGTTGAAAAGGGTGAGGAAAAGTTAGAGAATCAGCTCTTTCAACCTCAACTCTCAATGTTAACATTATTGACAACCATACAGCTGAGTAAAAGTCTTAAATCATCACCTTCTTTTTAGCTTTCACCTCCCTTGAGCCATAGTTTCTTCTGATCTGAAGGGGCTTGATCCACAGTTCTGCGGGCTTCCTGAAGGTTTCTTCCTTTTCTTTTTAAACCCGATTAAAGTCCGGTACCCGGCCAGTTTCTTTGGTGCAGGCATTCAAGTCCGACCTGTTAATTATTCTTGCAAAAGGCTAAAAAATTGCAGACATTAGCACGTTTTTCAAACACCCAATCAAAAATGGGATTTCCAGGCAGAGCGTGAGCAACAACGATCCACCACAAACACACAGTTTGCTCCCATTTCTGTGACTAAATCTAAGGAAAAACCCCAAAGCAATAGTTTGGCAGTCACATAATCAGATTTTAGCTCCAATAAGGCAATTCCTCAAAGAGCTACTGGCTGAAAGCCATGCTCACAGTGGATGCGATGGATGATGCATCGCTCAGGTCTTTACTGGGTGTCTTTCTGTATCTTGAAGACATCAATTGCAGATACTGTTCACCTTCCTAGATAGTTGTTTTTTTTTTTGTCGGAAATTTGTTTTTTTCCCTACATTTGTCTGATTATCAGAGACAAGTGAGAAGAGAGAGAGTAGAGGGGCAGAGCTGTAAACTAATCAGCACTTGGCAATGAGTTGGATGCAGCGACAGAGGAGATAAATTGGTCACATCTGGCAGAAGGCCCTGTTCAGCAGATCCTCCACTCACATTTCCAGAGGAGGACACTTTTCATATCCGTCTCTGTTCTAGGGGAGATTGCTGACATGGAATCTGATGGTCCTTGGTGAGGACCTCCATTGCAACAGCAGCAGGTGACTCCTGTAATACGGGTATTTCATCAGTGCATTCCTACGCAGGCTTCCTGGGAATGTTCCTTTGGGAGGAAAAAAACAAAAACTAACTGGAGGGACTATATGTCTCTACAGGCCTAAAAGACAATGAATTGTTTAATTTTATATATAAAAAAAAATTTGACATAAACTACACAACATCGTCACGGTCGGGTGGACAGGAAACAAGTTGTTGGAAAATGTTGGAAGACCTTTAAAAGTCTGAAGAATTGCTAAAAATCTAATCTGATGGTGCTTGTGGCCAACTGTTAGATTAGTACAAACGGGAAAAGCTAAATTTCCATCAGAGCGTCCATTTTGCTTGGCTGATTCAGCCGTAACATTTTAGGTTTGCATTAATCACTGTCCCTTTATCAATTAGATTGTTAAATAAAGCAGGTATATAGTATCTTGTCATGCTTCTGATGCTCTGGTCTTATCTGCTGGATTGTATGTGTGAATGTGTCAACTGTCTTTTATGGATCAGCTTTTATCGAGCAATATCTGTTTACTTGTTTATTGTGTCCATTTTTATTGTTTGTAGTGGATTTAATTGTTGAAGCATCTTTGTTTAGCGTACAATGTCTAGATCGATCTATCTATCTATCTATCTATCTATCTATCTATCTATCTATCTATCTATCTATCTATCTATCTATCTATCTATCTATCTATCTATCTATCTATCTATCTATCTATCTATCTATCTATCTATCTATCTATCTATCTATCTATCTATCTATCTATCTATCTATCTATCTATTCTGTCCCCCACATTTTTAATCAGATATGTGATATATATGAATATATTACTATTAATATTGTTCTTGTTTATTGTTTCCTTTTAAATGTGAATATTTCCCACTGCTGACTTTAATAACAAAAAATAACCAAATTATAGCCTGAACAGAAGAAAATCTTCTGAGTAGACTTTATATCAAGACCTTGTTTTTTTTGTTTTTTATGATCAGTTTTCCATATAGATTTTGGTCAACAGTTTGGTTGCTGTTCTATGTGCTTAGTTTCCAGTTGCTTTTAAAGCTATAGTTTAGTGTTCATAAACAGCTTTTGTTATACTGAGTGAAATGGTCCTTCCATCCTGACAGTAGTCAATACATGAACTGTAAATACTTACATTTCGGGAAAAATCACTGGCTCTACCTTAATGCGTCTCTCTTCCCGTGTGCTCAGTTGTGCTTGTTTGTTTCTCTAGTATACTCTGTATTCTTCTGGCCACCCTGCTTCCCATGTCACTGACCACTTAATCTCCTTCCTCGTCAAAAGTGTAAAATAAGAATCTGCATTTCTAGAAGGCTCAAACATACTTTTGGAAAATATTGACTTTTTAGCTGGTATTGAACATACTTTACTCTAAGCCCAGATTTATTTAGTAATATTTTTATTGCTCGAATGTAATAATCTAATCTTAAATGTGTTTTTATTAGCTGTAAGTGGAAAATCCAGGAAGCTTTCTCATTTCAAACTGTCTGGAGCAATGAGGAGTTCCAAGCTTTATAGACCTGCAGGCGAGGCCTCGTCAGAGATCAGATTCACATGCAAATATGAATCCAAAACTTCCTGGATGGGAAGCGAAACAGCTTCAGATTCAGAATAGAAGGCCAGTTGTTTCATTTTTTCAACCTTTTTTGGATTTACCGCTGGATTTGTGCTGAGGTTAAATGACATACAGATGCGATCTATTTAATATTTAGGTACAGTTTGAAGGCAATTAGTTGTGCTGGATTTTATTCAGTGGCATTAAGGGAAGTTAATATTAATGCACACCAGACTCTTTCTTTACTCAAATATGTATGTGTTGACATTTTTAGAATCATGATTATACCCTGATATGTGTTAAATCCAACTAAAATACCTTGAAGTTAGTGGCAGCAAGCGGACAAAATGTAAAAGGCCCAAAGAGTGTGAACACTTTTGTAGGGCATGAATATGTGAGTGTGTCCAGTGGTGCAATGCCTGTCCTTGTGTTCTTAACCTCTGTGAAGCACTTTACGTTGCAGCAGACTGGATGAAAAGTGCTGTATAAATAAAGTTCGGTTGGGTTTCATTCTTTGCATGAGACTTAATGTGATGAGAAAGACTCCTCCTCAGCCGGACTGACTTACGCTGAATACCTGCCATATCTGTCTGGTAAGGAGCTGGTGGAGCCCGGTTTCTAAGGCGGGACAAACAGGATCTGCGTCATCAGGTTAGAACAAATTAGATAACTACGGATGTGGTGAAAAAAAAAGTATCTGTTTTTTTAATTTGTAGTCTCCAGTGAAAGATTTTTGTCGCTTTTGAGGTGAACTGACAGGCTCTAAGCAACAAAAATCTCCGTGTGTATCTTTACTTTTGTAGTTACAGAAAAGCGCTGCTGCATTGTGGGTAATTCTGACGCATCGTAAAGTCCCGCCTCCCACGCTGTGATTGGTCCGGTCTGTTTCTGACTGGGTCGGTTTGGCTGGCCAAGCTAACTCAACTCGCCTTCTGCGCACCCTGCAGAGCAACATAACATGATACTCAGAGTCAGCACTACATACTTATATGGGTGAAAGAAAAAAACAGTAAAGCATGGCAGAAGTTAGAGGTCAACAGTTATCATGGTACATGGATACGTAACGCAAATATTTAATCTAGTAAAAGTAAGAGTGCAAAAAATCTTCTCTTGTGAAAAAGAAAGGAAACCCATCTAAAGTGTGAAAGTCACTGTTGCGGATGGGTGGGGTCACTTCTTAGTGTGTTCAAAAGAAAAAAATGTAAAATGATTCTCGAGTTGTTTTAAAGTATGGTAAAAAAAAACAAAAAAAAACATTACTGATACTGAAAATAAAGATGTTCACACATTTAAAACATTTTCAGAATATAATTAGTAATTTCAGTCCTGTCCATCCTGAGGTTGTTGTTGTAGTTAATGATAAAAAAAAGAAAAGAACAAAAAAACATGGTGGAATGAAACCTGATTCAGCTGCTGTAAAGAAAAAAAAAAAAAAAACTTTTAAATTGGCTGTTCTGTCTCTTTGCAGTTTGACCACGCTTCTGTGATGTGGTTACATTTCACCAAACTCTCAGACACCCAGAACAAGACAAACAGGAAATTTAAGAGTGACTGTTAGCCGTGGTTCTAAAAAATGCTTTTAGTTTAATACAGCCCAGAAATAAAAAAATGGCCTGGTGAATTGAGCTGGACTTATTAACATTAACTCCTTTTTTTCTTCTTTTTCCCCTTAAGATGAAAATTTAGTCATTTATCTCTCATGCAGCAGGAATTTCAGCTTGCTTTTGTATCTAAATGATGAAAATGTATCCATCAAAGCAAGTAGATACTAATTGAAATGTTAAAACTTTTAATGGATTTTGATAAATCTGTTCTTATTGCACTGATTTGTATAATAAAATAAGCTCATATGAGATGCATTTAGTTTCAATAAATGTTGTAACAGACGTCCGTTTTATCAAAGGAGTGAAAAATCTGACAATAGCCAAGCAAACATCGACCTGTAAGGTTTTTCATGGCCCTCACCAGTGTGAATATTTGTTTAGTGGCGATCAGGAATGTTCTCCAAGCCAAACTCCATCTCTGCTGAACATTAAACAACGAAACAGAGGATAGGAGTAGTTCAAACAGATTCACGATTTCCTAGAAGAGACCAAAGTAATCGAGTGAGTTGAAGGGCACGAAGGAAAACAGGGAGAGATTTTAACTGAGGTCAGATGGAGAAAAAGTTTTTACATATATAGTGTTGGAGGTGACAGATGGAGGGATAGCAGAGAGGACAGGAGGAAAAAAGAAGGAGAGAGAGAGGGAGAGCATGGGGAACAAATTCAAACTCAGCGACTCGACTTGAGTCAGCCACAGAAGTTGGGAAAGTATTCTGTGGTCGCTGCAACTATTCAGAAAATGTTAGATGGAGGGAGGGGATCACCGACGGCGCTCTCAGTGTGTCTGTGTGAGAAATGGAGAGATATGCAGGAGAGAAAGAAGCATCAATCCATGGTTTTTATGCGCTGCTAATGATTTGTGAGTAACAAAATATTACATGTGTACCTGAGGCGATGACGCGGTCTCATACTAGAAGGTTTCAAGGAAAACACCTTAACGTAAAGTTTCTGAATATTGTGAAAACCAGCTTCATTTTGGGTCCTCAGCAGCAGGAGTCCAGTGTGTTTTAGCTGCATCCCTGCTCCAAAATGCTTGATTCAATTTAATGTGAAGGTTTTGCAGGAACTAGTCAGGCAAAAAAATCTGTTTGTTTTTATGCATTGAATGAACTGTAGATATTTGGTTAATATAGAATAATTAGTTGTATTAGGTTTGGATTACTACTATTTATATCAGGGTGATCATTCTATGTGTACTACTTTAATCTACATCCTCCTCCTCGTTCGTTTTAATATTTAGGTGTGGTTAATATGACATTTGTCATGAATTTTCTTTTCATACTTCTTTGTTTTCCTTTTTTTTCCAGAATAAAAATTAACATCTTGTTTGCCTTATTGGTAGTTACCCATATATGATTGATATGTTCAAATCTTGGCCTGGGCTCTTGCTGCATGGACTCTGCATGTTCTCCCTGTGCATGGGTTCTCTGCAGCTTCCCTCCACAGTCTGAAAACTTGACCGTTAAGCCGACTGAATGGACTAAATTTACCTCAGGCATGCGTGTGTGCGTCCATGATCGTCCTGATACCTGCGTGTTGCCCTGTGATGGACAGGCGACCGGTCCGATGACCGCTGGAGACGGGCACCAGCCAAACCCCAGCTCATCTCCCCATCTTATTCAAGGAGAAAACATTTTTCGACACGGTGGTCTACAACCTTAGAGGGAATTTTTAATCAATGACGTTTAGCTTATTCAGCAACGAAGAGACGTTTATGCCGCGTGGAATCACAGAACTGCAAAACACTCATTATGACTAGCATGATGGGCCTTTGTGCGATAATGCAGAAAGCAAACCAGCTGGTCTTGGTAAATATTAAAATGTGGCCGTAGCTAAACATGACTGCCTTGCTCAAAATACATTTGACCACCTTTCTCGTCATGTCACAATGAAAAAAGAGCTGATGATGCAGGGAGAGAGAAGAAAACACAGATAAATGCTAGAAAACAAACTCTGTGCAGCATGGAGGAGGCTGTGGATGTGTGAGCTCTGGGCTGTGTGTGGTCAACAACAATGCCCACACACACACACACACACACACACACACACACACACACACACACACACACACACACACACACCGAGCCATGCCACATTCACTGCATCCCACCATTGTCCTGCTGCACTTAACTGATCCACAATGTAAACACATGTTGACACACGTGTAAAACGTGCTCTGCGCACTTAAACACATCAGCTGATAGGAATCTATATAGTGTTTGTGTCTGTGCGTGTGGAATGGAGGGCAGTTTCTGGGAATTGTGCTCCTGCCACAGTGGGGAGATGCTGAGAGCAGCAGGAGGGTGGAGTGTGTGTGCTTGTGTGTGTGCTCATTGTTTTCTCTTGCTAAAGATTAGAGCGCCTTTTCAGCGCTCAGGAGCGCACACACGTACTCACACACGGCAGAGCGCGCACCCGGCCTGACCTATATCCAACTCTGTGTGCTAACGCAGTCACAGTAATGAGAGCAGGCATGCTGACAGAAGGACAAAGCTTGTCACTTTGTTAAGACTCTGACAGAAAGTGGCAGAGTCTAATTTACCTTATTAAAGCTCCTTTGACCTGCAGATTGTTGTGATGCATGATCAAATTTACTTGATAATTATTGTATGCATCTGCTTTAAAGTGAAGTTTAACCTTAAAATAAGATCTACATGTGTATTTCCACCAATATATGGCAATAAAAAGAAAGTACATATTTGCTTTGTAGTCAACGTAATGCTGGATCCAATAGCCAACCTTTTTTAAAATCCACCCACCACTAAGAGTTCCTTTTATTACATTTATTTAAGCAGTCCATATGAAACTGTGTCTAACGTTTTGCTGGAACAGGAAAAGTACAGAAAAAACACCTCTGGGAACATAGTGAAAAATAATCAGTGACAGAGCCTGCAGAGCATTAAAATGCATTTTCTTTAGAAATCACGGCATTTACAAATGTGAGTGAAAGGCCGGGCCAAAATCCGATCAAACATGAAACATGGAACCAATTATCTGATTGATTCTGAATCTACATTTTGGATGCTTTTTCTTTCCCGTTTTAAAGCCATTTACACTCAGAAAGTAGGACAACACACACAAAAAAAAATCAAGCATGTCCTGGGTGGTTACTGTATGGTCTTGGAGAGGTCTGGTGGGTTGCATCATGAACACAATGCTCTCAGCACCACACATGATGGAATGGGACCGTTCTCACCACTTTTTTAAGCATGCACAAAACTTCAGTAGTTGCAACATATCACGGTCCTATGTGCAGCGAGTACCATCAGCATAGATTGGTCGTCAGAAAACGCTGCAACTTAATTACAGCCACACTGGACAGGCAGCACCCCAAATAACACAGTCATCCTTTCGGATTATTGTACTGCTGCTGCTGCGGACATTACATCCCAACGCTGCTCCGATAGCAATAAATATGAAATCAACAATGGATCTTCATGTCAATAAACAGAGAGCCATGCTCAGACCCTTACGCATAAAGATCGGCATCCACTGTGATGCTGTTTGAATAGAGCTCCCAGCTGTAGAGAAGCACTCACGCCTCCAAATTGTGCATCGGCTGTTTGGTGGCAGGAAGTTGTGAATTAATTTTCTGAACCCTTTGTATTAAACTCTATTTTCATTTGTGTTGATTCTGATCCCTTAAGATGCCAGTATACCTGCAGGTAGATCATATTTCTGGTAATGACATTTCCTCATTGTACGCAACAAATACATTAAAGACCATTACTTGAAAACATTGGTTGTCGAAGTGAGTAAAAAATTTTTTTACACATAGCAGTTACAAAGTGGTGCATGACTGGCAAAGAGTTCTGTGGCTGAGACCTCCATGTTGTCCCCAAAAAAGTCAGACATGAAACGACCAGAACTATGAAGGCTTGATATGGAGAAGAGGACAAGAGGCCCTAAACTGCAAAGACACAAAAGTCTCATTGCAATCACACACTTAAGGGCAAAATATAGTCTCCAATTAGTCCTGCTTGCTTGGTCACGGATGGTGGAAGGAAACCAGAATTACTGAAAATAAAACACACAAGCAGGTGGAACATGTATAATTATATATTTTTATATATTCTTGATATAAATATCTTTATATGTTTGTATTTTGCAGTTTTGTGCAGCACTTTGTTTAAGCTGTGGCTGTTTTAAAGTGCTTTATAAATAAAGTTGGTTAAAAAGACCCCAAAATCCAACATTTTTCCAGGGAATGTGCAGTTTAGCTTTCAAGATTAGACAGAATGTTTTTTTTTTAAAAAAAGGTTCAGTTTTAAAAGTAAAAAGGTGGTAAATGTTAGCTAACAGCTTGACTGGCAGGTCAGTCCTCAGGCTCTTAACCAACTGAGGGTTTACCTTTGTGACTGTAACTAATGGAGCTCAAGCCTAAAAGGCTTAACATATAAATAATTGGAAAAATCAGCAAACGTTGACTTAACTTTTCATGACAAATTTTTAATCCAATCTCCCACATTGAAGAATGTCAGGGACATTGTTTTTGTAAATCTGCTTTTTGGAACATGTCTCCCAGAGCTCATTAACTCAGGTTTGTATGACGTGCTTTACGAGAACAAAACAAACAAAACGTAAAGAACTTAGATGGAGCACAGATGCTTTACAACTCTCATGAGACTTAATGAGAGGAAGCTGGGGGGGATATGAGGAGAGACGCAGGGACAGGAAGACGAAGCGTTCCCGTTTTCACAATGCCCAAAGAGTTGGTGCCATTCGCCTGTCTGTAATCCCTGAGGAGCAACGTCTCAGACACACACACACACACACACACACACACACACACACACACACACACACACACACACACACACACACATCTTTGTTTAAAACACAAACTGAAGCCTTGACTTCAATAGACTTCCATTCATTTTCAAGCACTGACCCTAACCTTTACCAGTGGTCGCGTTTCCATCATCTCTTAAAACACATTTTGAAGTATCACATTACAACAGGTGGAAATGACGAAATTAACTCACTAAATTTTGCAAAAAAAAAAAAAAAAGTTTTTACACTGGTTAGAGCTGGTTTTTGACTTTTTCTAAAAACAGTAAATTCGCTAAAGAGGAGATGGAAACACGTTTTTTGAATCAGTTCTGAATAAGCAAACGTTTACCTCACATGGTTGATCAGCTGTTTCTGTCTTCTTGGATATTCCCGTAACGCTGGAAAACAGGACTGGAAGCAACAACAGGTACGTGTGGACCGACAAAGAGACTGGAGCATTTCTTAGTCTCATCCATGGGGAAAACAATCAGAATATCCATTAAAGCCTCGCTCCATTACTGATCTGTAGTCCGTGCTAGTTAGCAACATCTACTACATGTTTATTACAGCGTGTGTTACCGACGTTATGCTGTGCGTTGCCTGGTTAATTCACTACAAACCAGTAAATGGAAACACGTCTGATGTGCATCTTCTTTTTGGTGATATTTTAACAGTTCACTCAAAATTCGCATGAGAATTGGATGGTTTGTGATAAAACCAACTCCTAGCCCAGAAAAACTGTGAGGACCTTTTTTTGGTCCTTACTTTAATAGTAGAATAAGCAAAAAATCAGCACAACACTAAAGTGAAAACTAAGACAGCAGGTCTCTCATTTTACAAAAGTGATTATATTCTAATATTGTTGCACAATCTGTGAACTTTGGTGTGATATTTTCTATTTAGTAACAGAGTTTCTTAATGTTAATATGGAAAATTAGCCCATGTGATTTGGGGTTTTCATAGACTTTGCAGGTTCGCTGCACACAAAGAAATTATATTTCTATTTCTAGACCTTATTTTATGTTCGGCATGAGGAATAATTAAATCTTTGGAAAGAAGTAGCTACAACTAAACTTATTCTGTCAGCTTTTAAACTAAAGTTATGCATCCATCCATCCATGCATCCATGCATCCATCCATCCATGCATCCATCCATTCATCCATCCATCGGTCCATCCATCCATCCATCCATCCATCTATCCATCCATCCATCCATCCATCCATCCATCCATCCATCAGAAGACTGTAGACCAGTTTTGTTGTCCCATGCAAAGTACGACAGACTGATACCTAAACACATCAATACTGGTATGGTTCATGTCTATGTGAAAATACAGCATTTTTAAAACATTTTGTTTTATTTGCACCATCTAAAAAGCTCATTATGAACAAGGCAATTTGTTAAAATATGTTGATTCATTCAAAAAAAAGAACAAAAATGTTAAATTGTAATGCACTCACTGAAATACACCTGAAAACCACAAAGGAGGCGTGGAGCACGCTGTGGTAATAGTAGACTCATTTTGTGATTGTGGATTATCTGTTATAAGGACATGTGTGGGCAACTGTGGCTTGATGGGTTGAGTAGTGGTCTGGCAATCAGAAGGTTGTGGGTTTGATTCCAGCTTCCCCTTGCCACATGTCGATGTGCCCCTGGGCAAGGCACTTAACCCCAGATTGCCTACCGAGCTGCGTCTCGGTGTATGGGGAGTGTTGGCCGAGTGGTTAGAGCAGTGTGCTTGCACTCAGAGAAGGATGCAAGTACCCGGTTGGATCCCCAGCGCCGGCACTCTGGGTCCCTGAGCAAGACCCTTAACCCCAGAATGCTTCCTGGGTGCCACACAGTGGCAGCCCACTGCTCCCTAAGGGTGATTGGTTAAAAGCAGAGAACAAAATTCATTTTAATGTATGTTTCAATGACAATAAAGATGATATTACTATGTGGAAACGATCCCTCGTATTTTATCAAGGTCATTTGTCCCAAACACGGACCAGAACCAGTAATAAATGGAAATATGATGTAAATAATGTCAGAAAACAAGCACCATTGCCATTTAATTAGATGTAAGATATGAGCATTTTTATGACTATTTATCTCCATTGACAATAAAAAATTATTGACTATAAAAGAAAATTAAACTGATGAGCAACAATATATACATATAAATGGCACTAGAAAAGTTGTGAAATATTAGGCTATCTGTATCTATCCAGCCGGAGTGCCGACTTTAATCTGATGGTTGATATGTGCAGGGAGCTAAAGATCGGGATGATGGCAAGCTGACTTCATTACTAAGGATAAATGGTGAAAATACCAGTGAAAACTAAGCAAAACGCTGCTCAGCAGTTGATTGGTGTTTTATAAAGGCCCTCTGGGCCCGGCTCTACTCACCCTGTAAGACCTCTAAAGTCTGGCCCAGCCTCCAGCAAGTGTTGTTTCTGAAATATCAGCTACTTTTCCTTGGGTTTTATAAGAATTCCAGCTTATTTGTCCAGAAAGATGAACCAAGATTACAAGATTGACAAGATTATTCAAAACAGCAATAAAAAAAATTAAATAAAAGGTAAAAAAAAAGAAAAAAGGAAAGTATTTATGAGAATATGTGTGGGGAGAGTATGAGTGCGAGGCAGGGGGTATGGAGGGGATGTGTGTGGGAGTGGAGCTGCCAGGGCCTTCCCACACACACACACACACACACACACACACACACACACACACACACACACACACACACACATCCTAAAA
Source organism: Fundulus heteroclitus (assembly GCF_011125445.2). Lineage (NCBI taxonomy): Eukaryota > Metazoa > Chordata > Actinopteri > Cyprinodontiformes > Fundulidae > Fundulus > Fundulus heteroclitus. The sequence goes on along the minus strand of NC_046361.1, from coordinate 38,844,037 downwards.
CCCTCATAAAACACGGACCCACTCACACGGAACGGACACACACCCACTGCCCGGCAGCAGACCGGGCGGACTCGGTCCTGCTGTGACCGGGCCAACAGGAAATCTTACACACACACACACACACACACACACACACACACACACACACACACACACACAGACACACACACACACACGGTCACACGTTACTTGACAAATGAGAAAACCCGGAAGCTGAGTAAGTCACAGGAAAATAAAAGCAATGGTAGAAATATTGGCGAAAGACCTCATGAGGATCTTTTCAACAAAACCCAAGCGCCGGATGGCTTTGAGTAAACAATAATCTGAAAATCTTTCAGTTTGGGATCTTAACGTTTTAAGTAGCTCATTATTCAGAAATGTTTTCCATGTGCTCACACTGGACAAAGATATTGACTATGATTAGAAAGAAAAGGAAAAAGGGCTCTTGTGCAGGTTATTGTAGAGGTTTATCCATCGTCTGTTCCATCAGTTTTCAACTCCTACGGAGGCAAAGGAGTATGAAATTTGTTCCTGGATCTGAAATACCAAAATATAACAAAAAAAAACAACAAAAAAAAAACTACCAGCTGCCAGCACATCAAGTTTGTCCCTTTTTTTTTTTTTTGCAGTGATGTTAAATTATCAAGCAGATAATGGATAAAACAATAAAGTTGCTGCTCTGGAAGAGCTTCACTCATTAGTTTATTAAATAAAATGCAAACAGGTGTTAAATTTTCCTCATTATCAAGCAGATAAATAATAAGTCCAAAAAAAGTTAAAAATCAAAACAGCTGGACTTTTTTCCGAAGTTTGAAGACATTTTGCTTTCCATCCAGAAAGCTTTCTCAATTTAAATGTCTGGAGTAGTGAGGAGTTCCATGCTTTATATTATTGCCCTAAAAGGCCTTGTTATGGCTTAGATAACATGCAAATAGGGCAATACTATAAAGCTTAGAACTCCACATTACTCCAGACATTTAAATTGAGAAAGCTTTCTGGATGGAAAGCAAAATGTCTTCAAACTTCGGAAAAAAGCCCAGTTGTTTTGTTTTTTACTTTTTTTTGGACTGAATCTTCACCAGCAGATAATTAATAAGATACTCCGTCTACCCTGTCTTTTGGTTTTGCCTCTGCCTTACCTCCTTCCTGTACCCACAACCCTGGCTGTCTAATTTATAGCATTACTCTAAGCCTTAGTTGGGCTGTGTGAAAATCCTAAAGAGTTGCTCCCACATGCAGACAAATCTATGGTGGGTATAGCTGCTCATAACAGACACTAAAAAGGTGCCAGAAGTACCCCCCCCCCCCCCCACACTAAAACCTAAATGTGGTAATCTGTGGATCAGTCATTCCGACATGAATTGAATCAATTAAAAGAACTTCACAGAGTTCCCACAGATATGAAATGAGCCGACAGCTGGGCCTCATTTTAACAATGTGTTTTACAGAGTGCATGTAATGCTGATGCAAAGCGATGCCGGCTGCACGCTTTTCTTTCAATTCAATTCAACTCAGTATATTCATATAGCACCGATTCTCAACATGTGTCATCGAGTCACTTTCCAAAGTCAGTTCTGTAAAACCATCCAGACAGATTGGTTAAAACGTCTTCTATCCAGGGAAGCCGAGCAAATTGCATCCATTCTCTGACCGTTGCATTGAGTCATTTCCTTTGGATCTAAGCATGGCCGACACAGGCAGACAATTATTTATAAGAATTTGTGACCATTTTATTGAAATCAGCCTGATAAGTTGATATTAATTTCAGTCGGACTCTTGCTGATGAGATTTACTGCTGTTATGCTGATCTTTTTATGCAAAAATACAGACACGCTTTTAAAATAAAGTCAACTTTTTCTTCTTGGTCTTGTAAATCTCTCAGCAGTAAATTAACCTGAGCAGCCGTCCATCGTGCATACATGCTTGTCCTTGCAGGGTCCTGGATGGGGCTGGTGCCTTCCTCCAGCAGTCCACCCCGAACATGTCGCCAGGCCATCACAGGGTAATTAGAGACCGGTGAGGTCCTGTTTCTGGTTTCTAGGAGGAAGCTGCAGCACCCAGAGAGGTCACACATACATGGGGGGAACATGCAAACTCCTCACAGGAAAAGCTCAGATTCAAACCCAGAACCTTCTTCCTGAAAGGCTGTGGTGCTACTACCAATTACACCACCATGCAGGCCTATCATATTAATCTGTTTTCTTTGCAGTAATCATCACCCTAAGGCCGAGGCTGCAAATTTAGCAAAGAACACAGAATGACATCAACTTTTGGCTGTTACTGGAGTCATTTCACATCTGCTCAATGCTGGTTATTAAAACTCTGCAAAAACAATTAAATTGATTTTAAAAACCATTAATCTGTATTGACTTCACCCATTGTGGTTTGTTTTGCATTAACATTTTATGCAGGTAATTAAGGTTCTGTGCATATCCCGCTTAAACACTATAATTTTAATCTTACCATTTTTTTAATGCACATGAGGATACAGTTGCTTGCTAACTTTTGTTGTCATTGCAGAACTGACAGTTGCCCTTTGAACTGTTAAATAAGGTTAATGGCATCTCTATTTTATGCATTTTGTAATGTGAAAACTTAAATAAAAAGCCCACTTACCCAATATGTAAAATATTTAATAATGTGGCAAAATGAGTTTCTGCATTTAAATCATGTGTCTGAGGGCTTTCATCCTGCAGATTAGTGTTTCCTCTTCCTTTTTCTGCTCTTTGATGTAAAAAAATACACAGATAATAAAGCCAAACTACTATAGTACAATGATGCTATTGTCTAAAGCTGCACAAACAATTTTTGAAATATTGCTTCATTCCCGGGGGCTTGTTAACAGTTGGAAACAGGCTTTCCTACCAAAGTCAGTGATGGAACAGGTTTGCTCTAACTTTATTAGGAAGACATTTTTCTTATTAAGATGTACATTTTGTCCTTCTATTTGACAAGTATTATAAAAACAAATAAATAAAGTTGTTTTAAATACTTTAAAAACAACAGGATTAGGCATAATAATATGCATCAGTTCTGGCAACTAATTTCTCAGGGACCAAATATTATGGATAAAATGAATATGAATGCAACAGGCTAGATTTTTTTATGAATTTAAGGCAAAATGCAAAAAATAAAAAAACATGCATTTTTTTTTCCCTCCAGGGTAATTTACTTCCTTGTACCCTCAAACAGCATGAATGTCGAAGCTTTGAGCTGTTTGTCTCCGGTTGTCCTAGGATGGACTAGCTTGGTCTCAGAGGTGTACCCTATCTCTGCTCTAATACATTTTATGAAATTAACTATAGGTTTAAAGAATTAACTACTATAAATTCCATGATTTGTGTTTACTGTATCGACATACTGTATTTGTCCTGTAATTTTGATGGGGCCGGTGCCTGAGCGCCCCCTATTGACAAGCCGCCACTGTTTATAGATTTAAAATAAATATTGTAGCATTCTAAACCAATACATAAGGCCCTGCGCACACAATGACATTTTTTGGTTAAAAATGAGACGTTTGGTTCCCTTTGCATTGTTTGTGTACGCCCCAACGGCAGAACTTGAAAGCAGGTTCCAGAGTGTAACATTTTGAATACAGCCCAGTTTCTGTTGTCGTGTAGATGGGAAAATGGATTCTGCCTGTATGGCAAAGCTCTGGCACATGTAGAGTATTACTGCAATCAGTAGAGATAAACGTGCAGCAAAACGACCAGTTTAAAGACCACAGTGGTGGTTTTATGATTCTCTCACTCAAACGTTTTACCTAAAAGATTTCTAAGGTAGAGACACTTTTTTAATCGTGATTATAATATCCAGGTTAAAGAACAGATTTCTTTTTGCAGATGCAGCTCAATGACATTTATCGACCTTCATGTGTTGCTTTTGTCTCCTGGCCTTTGTCTGTGGGACCTTCCTGGTACTCCTGCCTGTGGTGATGTTTGCTCCATCCATTGTGGATAATTTCCCAGGAAGTATTTGCTCTGTGAATGAGATCAATGCAACCCCACTTTTGTTGATGTATGGACTCATTCAGGTAACCTCTGACGCCAGGAAGTCCTTCTCTCCTACAGGGCTTCATCTGAAGCAGGAAGTGCCCACTTTCCTTGATCTCCAGCTTTTCATTTTGACCTTCACACGCCACCAGGAAGTGTCCTTTCTGCCCGTACTCGGTCTATGGAGTCGCTGCAAGTAATGATGGGAGACAGGAAGAGTCCTCTCGGTTGGATGGATAGGGGCATTCTTATTTCCTCCAAACATCCAGCCAAGTATTGTGTTGAGCTGATGGTAAACGACTCCGGCAGCAGCTGTATCTGAAAAAAAAAAAAATGGTACAGAGTAAGATGTCAGATGCTGACTCACAATACCAACCAACTTGTCCTGAAGTAGGGCAGCTTTGGCTGTTGCCATTCTGTCTGTGGAGCAGTGAACGTTGCAGAGGGCCAGAGTCCTCAAAACAGCATATTTTTAGAGTAGATCTGATCCTTTTTAAATACATCGGCTGAAGATGAGTTGCCTTCTTGTTCCTCTGAACATTTCCAGGGTGTCTCTCAACATTCATGTGTGTAAGCAAATATGTCTGCTGAGAAACAGTGGAGGCTGGTAGTGAAAGGATTGAACTCACTGGGCCTTTATGATTCTTTGAGCCAACGGTGTTCAAACATTTTGCACCGCAGGCCAACGGGCAAAGATCAACAGGTTGAAATTAATCAGGGGCCACTATTAAAAAATAAAATCATCTTTATTGTAACATACATTCCAGTGAAATATATCCTCTGCATTTAACCCATCCCTTGGGGAGGGTCTTTTTGCTAACAGACCCAGAGTTGCAGTCATAGCAACCTTATATATAGTCTTGTATATAGAAATATAGTCTATATGATTAATACAAAGCTAGGTTGGCACAATATATATACCTAAACGAAAATCAGTGTCAACTCATCTTTAAAAGGAAGGTTGGAGCCAAATTCTGGCAAAAAGATAAATGAACATTTCAATAACTCACACCATCCCATCATTAATTGCAAATGTTGATTATAGCCAATTAATGCTTTAGTTGATTAAGTTGTGGCAAATGACGATCAGCTGTAAAGTGAGAGAGCCAAACCAGAAAAGGGAGAAGAGACGAGGCAGAAGATGAGAGGAGGGTCATTTTCTGTGTGTTTTTAAAGAAAACTAAAAAAAATGAGGAAACATGGAACGAAGTAGAGAAAAAAAAACTTTAGTTGGCAGGCGATTTTAGGAAAATTCATTATTATAAAAATAAAGCAGGAATGAGAGGTATGATAGAGACATGATCCAACACAATCAGAGGAAATCAGGGACAGCAGAGATAGTAAAAAGTGAATGAAAGGAAGTTCTCTGGATCAAACAAGCCGGGCTCTGCATTCAGAGACTGGCGGCCATCGCTGTCAGCAGCCGTTAATGTTGCTGCCAGCTCCTCTCTGGAGACCTTCGGCCTGAGGAGGGTTCGGCTGCAGCAAAAAAACGTTACTCTAACAATTATTCATTCCATCTTCTCAAATTAGAGGAGAGTGGCATTGAAATGTGGACGAGCACAGTCTCAGGGCATCGTTACCAGCAGACAGCTCTGTGGACGGTTTAGATTACACCGAACATGTGGAAGTATGAAAGATTTCCATAAATGTCTGCTTCTCCTGTTTTTTCTTCATTTTAAATTGGTGTCCTATTAAACAAATACATTTCAATGTATGTAAATAAATTGACTTGTATAAGAAATAGTTAAATATGACATAAAGTCAGGGCCAAACACGCCAGCTCTACTATAAAATAATCATCCTCTTACATATTCAGTTATCTTTTTATTTTTTCCTTATTTTCTTTATCGTAATGGATACGTTAGACCAAAAATTATGTTTTCCTCATCTTTATGCATTTTATATACAGGGTGTGTAAAATATATTCATAATTGTATGCTCAGAAAAATACTGACTTTGATGAAGAGGTCCCAAAAAAATATTTGTTTCAAAATGATACATTTATAAATTACAGGGTTACAGTGTAGTTTTAATTATATTCACTCTAGAAAAAAAAAAAGCGAAAATAGCAGAACTTTGTAAAAAGGCTGGTCTTTTTTTTATGCAGCACTGTATATTTGCCCAAAGTAAAAAAATATTTTCCCTTATTACCATTTATAGCTCTTTATATTTCCACCCAGCAGTTCAGCTTTTATATTTCCTCTGTAAATAGATGCATGTTGGCTGGTATGGAGCCAGCTTTGGAAGGTGAGGCTGCATTTCTGGACGTCAAACAGGAAGTTGTAGATGTTGAGGGTGCAGGCGGTGACGACCTGGATGGGCTTGTAGTTTTGCACCAGACCCTCGTGGGTAACAAACGTAAGAAATATCTGAAGACTTCCCCACGTCGACGCTGCCGGTTAGAGACAACAAACAGCAGTCGTGTCTGTGTGATCCATTCAGTACAGGAAGGTCTGGAGAAAAAAAAAGGCTGAGAACCAGGAATCAGAGCAGGAGAATCTCTTACAGTTCGCTGGAGTGAATGTCGGGAACCCAGACGTTAGCTTTGGGCAGGGAGACTTATTTTACAAATCCTCCGGGTTCCACACCAGGAATTCATCCATCCATCACTGCCTGTACCACACATGCGCTGTAAAAACTTGATTCTTCTCACACACGTTGAGGCTGGAGTTAACCAAGAGGTCTATGGCCACCATGGTGGACGTCCTCCAGTCCTTCACAGGTCTCACGCCTTTCTCAGGAACTCGGCCAGCCGCACCAGGGTGCCGTTGGCAAACCTTCCAGGGTTTCTCTTAAGTGAAAAGAAGCAAATTATTCACGTTCTGATGTACATCAGCAGAAAGGGAAAAAGAGTCTTCATGTCTTTAAGTAAATCCAATGGGCTCAAATTTAAGATGTCTGTAACAACCCAGGTAAACCTGAAGACTTGGTCCACAAATGATGTTGTGTTATAAAGTGAAATGTTACAGACATATGTGTTGAACACATGAAGGAGTATAACAGCAAGGGCATAAAAAGCCAAAAAAAAAGAAAGACAAAAAAAAGAAAGCAGCCACAATCTGCTTTTAAATGTAAAGTTAAGCCCCATTATGGCCCTAATCTGAACATGGAGACAACATAGTTTCACCATAAACCAGCCACCACCAGCGGCTTCTTACAAGAAATCTGACAAAGGAATAATCTGAATATTTACTAAAAAGGTAAATGGCTGCTGATAGAGAGCTTCGGGAGGACAAGGAGTTAGAAGGTCCAGTTTTGCCATAAAAACAGTGAGAAATGCACTCGATTGCATTCAGTTATCTTAGCTACTGGCCAGTGGCACATAAAGACCGGCCTGGATGAAAACCAAACCCCTGTGGTTTTACATCGTGGCTCTATTAGATGGTTCCACATGTGGACAGCTGCCGTATGTTAAATTGTAGCCAGGTAAAACTACATTAAGCTATATTAAACTTCCTCAGCAAACCCAAAACATAACAAGCTTATCAAAAACTTGTTTGAAGGCTGATTTATTAACAAAGAATTTAAAGAATTTTGGATATTTCTAAGGTTGGCTTTGGAGTCAATTTTTCACACTTTGGTAGTAGAACCTTTCTTTGGTGGAAGATTTTAATCAATGCCTTTAGGTGCCTTAGTTGTCCTCCTTGCCTTTTAATGTCTTTGTAGCCATCTTTTTTTGGCCCCATCTCACAGGACCAAGAATGCGTGAATCTGCCTGCTTTCATTTGAATAAACAAAGACAACAAGTATTTCTATTCCAGTGGCTGGCTGCTTGCAGTAGCAATAACTTGACAATGGCGACATCTAGTGGACGGAGTGGGAAGCATGCCAGTCCAAAAATGGGCTTTCTCGATAGAAATAGCAAGATGCTCCAGTTAAAGTAATGTTTTAGCAGAGCAGAAAACAATTGTTTAATTTTACTTTTGCTCTGGATTTCAGACAGGCATGTTCTATAAATGTTTTCAAAGCAAAACTAAAGACACTTGTTTTCCCTGTGTTATGTGTCCTGAGTTGTGTGCGTTTTAACTTTTTTTACTTTGGTCCCCCCCATCCATTTTCTTTTCTTCTTAATGTCTGTTTTACTTGCCTGTACAGCACTTTGAGGGTGTCTTATAAATAATTAACAGTAGTATTGACTTTATATCAATCTATTAATGATTCTATTGTTCTTACCCAACCTGCACAAAGGAATGAAAGCTGAAGCATATTTTATTAAAATGAATGCAGTTATATTCGTTACATGTAGTTTCTTATAAAGTAGAGTGAAAATAAATAAAAACATAAGAGTACTGAAATGTGTCAGTAGATTTAAATAAAATGCAAAGTAGAAGATCCTGGTATTTTTTCTTTTTTGGGGGAGAGGGAAATTTCCCATAATATAAAGAAATTAGCATTTACTTTTTCAGGATTTTCTTATGAAGAATCTGACCTGAAAAGTAAATTTTTCTTTTATGGCGCTCCCGCTTTCATTTATCTCATCTTTGACATAAGGGATAGAAGATGTTTGCGATGTGAAGTTCAATAATCTTTATTGTCATGTGTTACCACACATAATGTGTGCTTAAGATGCACACAGACTACACAAACATGCAGACACAACAAGACAAAGTTTCCACACTTTTTTTTTGCATGAAATCAGTTGATAGCACTGACCAACAACACTTCCTGAAAAGCGTAAAGCATGCAAACAGTCTTTAGGGACTGATAAGACTCATATCTGAGTCAAAAAAGTCAGATAGCAACAAAAAGTCACATAGCAGTTAGTTGGCTGCATCTTATCTACAAAGCTTTGTAGATAAGCTGCAGCCAACTACAAGCCCCAGAACTAAAAGCTCAGTTTAGTTACATCATGTTGTGTCCTTGCCATATATATTTTACATATTTATTTTCCTTACCATATTTTTTTATTTGTTTCATTAAACGCAGCTTAATCAGCAGCATCAGTTTAATCCATTAGTCGATCACAGCCAGAATACGGCTGTTCTGTTTGCTGCAGGCAGCAGCTGAGAAACCGATTTTGTGAAAACTGAGTCAGCTCCTTTGATTTGTAGCTGTGAGAATTGGCAAGTTTATATTCTTGCTGTGGTAAGGCTGCAGATTTTATAACGAGAGCAAAAGGAAGATATTCTGCAAGGCTGACACTTATTACAGGGAAAGGCAACAATGTTCTTAAGACTGAAGAAAGGGCATGAAAGAACCATTTTATTCACAAGCTCATCATTCTGGAAACATTTGGCAAAGTAGGGCTAAAATTTTCACTTTACTGATATGTTTGTGCAATAATTTGGCATTTAAATTGAAATCACATGGTGTTCCCACACTTTCCTTACAAGCTCTGAGATACACTTTTATGATACAATTTTAATTATTGTTCTCTCTTTTTGACATGAAAAAGACATACCATTAACCAGAACTGTTTAATATTTTTTGTTTTTGAAGGATGTTTTGTAAATGTTCAGCCGTGCAGTTTGAAACACGTGTAACTGAGAGCCTGTCCATATGAATGCATTAAATTGACTTAAGAATTTTAAAAATAAAACTGACATTTCTTGTGAATTGGTACTTGATAAACTGAATGAATTTTGTAATTATAATAATAATAATAATAATAATAATAATAATATTATTATTATTATTATTATGTAATATAACCGAATATTCTCCTGGATTCCTTAATTTTTGCAAGGGTGTCATTTTTTTTTTTTTCCATTTTACCTTTACTTTTAACATTTTGCTTACAGATAATTGTGTTGTTTTTTTTTAACTCATTTGTTTAGAGTAGACAACGGTGTTCATTGACTCATATCTATTAGTTTATTAAATGCATTTTAATAAAACAAATGCAGAGACTCCAGCTTCAGTCAGGCCAGTTTTGCTTCCATATCCGAAGAAAGGCTTTCAGCTGGAACAGCTGGGCTTTGGTCTACCTGAATAAACTCCATCTCCCATCGTCCCCCCGTGTCACGCCACAACAAACGAGAGAGGAGCAGCAGCTGGGGCACAAACCCGACGGGCTGCGTGGAAAGAAGGGCAGAAAACACAGAGTGAGAGTTTTTACCCTCCTTCTTAGATGGAGGTTGTCGCCGCAGCGGAGCAGCCGAACTGACGCGGAAGAGTCCAGAAATGGCCAAAACGCAGGAGGTGGAGCGCATCGCCAAAAAGCTGGATAAAATGGTGCACAAGAAAAACACGGTGAGCTCACAAAGCAGTTGCTGCATCCGCGGAATGAGAGCAGCCATCAGGTGATGAGTCAACCTTTAACCGGAGCGGGGGGTAAACACTGGCTGGTCCTGAGCTGGACGACATCATCTGGATATTTCTGCACAGACCATGACACGGCCTGGGTTTTCTGCTTGTTTTTAAAATGCTTTGTTACTTCTGAATCTGGGCAGCCATTGGCCAGAAAGTTGGCCTTTTGATGAACAGACGCACCTGAAATTACTTACGTCATCAGTTCGCTTGGTTTATAATTTAATTCTCTTGACACTAAATCAATGAATCCACTTTTTTGTGGTTGTTGTCGTAGCTTTGATAAAAGGATTTTACAAAAATAAACGACTGTAATAAAAAAAAACACAGCAAGCTTTACTTAGTTAAATGATGAAGTTAATGTTTTATTTTAATATGAAATAGGAAAGGACATGCTTTTTGATTTCATGTGTTGACACATTGGGGCTTGGGTGCAGATTATCTTCTTAATTTTAGTATAAACTTGTGGTGTGGCCTGACAAATTCACTAATGCGTCTGATCTGGCATCAGGTTACAGCTGCTTTCAAACCGTGTCTCCTTCATTTGGCTCAGACACAGAGAAAAATGCTGAGGGTTTTAATTTTTGACAATCTGTTAATATCAGGAGACGTTTTGTAGCGAGACAAAGTAAAAGCAGCTGTAAAAGATGAACTTTACTCTGGAGAAAAAGAAAACACCTTGATGGTCTGGCTGTTCACTCCCTGCTCCCTAGCTGACGATGGGACTGGTGACACCATAAGCTTTCTACAGTATTGTCATACGCTCACATCCACACGGTCATCCATAGAAAAATACTAATATATCATAAGGGAGACACATATAGATGATATAGATATAGATGTACCATATACTAAATGTTGCAGAAAGGCAGATGACCTGTTTTCTTCGTCCTTGTCTTTTCAAAACAGTTAAAAATAACATTGCTGAAATTCTTTATCCATTCCAAAATTATTTTATATTTAAAATTTTGTATGAATTGATTTTTTTTGTGTGTGTGTGAATTAGTCACGGTTTTTATATCTTGTATATTTATAGCTTTCGTTCCTAGTGCTGAACTTCACATGCAGAGAGAAAAATGTGATGAAATTAACTATTTCTTTGGCATTAAAAACTAAATTGAAAGCCCACCTTAAAAACTATATTGATTAAACCTGTTTTTTTCTTCCAAAAATAATCAATCTTCATTCAGCTAACTTTTTTAATTCTTGGTTGTTAAATTTGATACATAAAAAAACAACTGCATCCAGATGCATTTGGATGGAAAGCTGGTTATTAATCAGCTCGGTAAGTGATACAGAGGTTTGGATATGAAGCTAAATTCTGCTCTTTTTAAAGGACGGCGCCCTTGACTTGCTGAGGGAACTGAAGAACATGAAGATGTCTTTGGAGACACTGCAGGTCAGTTTGGCCTCCATGTTTTTCTTCGTTAGCAAAGCTTTACTAGCCTCGTGAGACCATCCTGATCTCGCGAGCTTTCAAGGTTTCACTCGCAGATCAGTCTGGCTACTCTCCGTTAAAGAAAATTTGGAGCCGTTCACCAAACGAACGTCCAATCAGCGTTGGCTTTGAGGCGGGTTGAGGTGTGACGCAACGGGAAGCGCGACAGTTCAGTCTAAACAACATGGCGGCTTCAGCCGATGAAACTAGCGTTAGCGTGGCTATCGAGCAAGTTTTATCGGAATTACAGAGTATTTCTTTGCTGAGCTAACGAGCCTTTACCTGCAGCAGCAAGAGTAGCTTGGCTTGTGGTTGTGTTTTCGTCATCGCTCGTAACAGAGCGACGACGAATCTGATTGGTTTATTTGGCCCGTCTATCACCAACATAAGCCAATCAGCTAACCAGTATTTTCGCCCCTTCCCAAAATTACTTCAACGGAAGGTTTCCAGATGGATATGCGGAGCAAATCTATCTGGCGGAGTCAGGTAAAAGCTTTACTCCTTAACGCTAAAAATGAACAAGGCACATTTTTGGCATTGATCGCCTGCTGTTGGTCGCGTGACATGTCGCCTCTCTCTCGCTGAAAAAGCACGGACGACAATGAAATTTCGCCCGGTTCACTTCACCGTGTCACCAAAACGAGCCTCTATCCACTTGCCGGCTCCTCTTGTCTGTTCATCTCACCATGGCGGACATGGACTTTACCGGGCGAGTCATGGTGCTGTGCTTAATGTGGAAAGCTGAAAAATGGTGTTGGCTCTGGTCGGCGCACCAGATCCTCCAGAGAGTCATCGCTCTATAGAAATACAGCCTAGTTATCCTATCTAAATATTAACATATAAAAACATTTTCGCTCTTAAAGAAACGGCCGAGGGGAACCCCTGACGTGACGCGAATTGACAGAAAAGTTCAGATTGTTGAACTTGAGTTAAATTTCGTTTCAGTCTCGTCACGCGTCCACCACCTAATTCCAGTTTAGCTTTGCTCTGTTTGCCCAATTCGCTTCTTTGGAAACTCATCGTTCGTGTTGCCGACCATTAATTTTGCTTCTGAACGTGTATTTACGTCGGGATAATATGGAAATCACTCGCATCATTCGCCTTGTTCGTGTTCGGTGAGAACGCACCTTTACACACCTTTACACACCTCCCATAAAAGTTAAAACGTGTCTTTTTCTCTTTTTTTTTATGTACATTCATACACTTTGATCTCAACCGTGAGAAGCGCTTGCTGTAGGTCTTGGATGATATTTTAGGGTATTTGGAGAGTAATTTTAGCATCTTCCTGTCTGCTCTGATGGTGAACTGTGCTGGTAGAGCCATACCCAGGCTTGTTAGCAGTTTTTTAGCTCCCTATCCACTTGTAGATAATTTCCTGCACAGTGGAACAATTAATATCAGATCCTCCATTGACATTCGGTTGATTAACCTGGCCGGTCAGATTGATAACGATATCAGTCTGGTTCTGCTCCCACTGAATCTGTTTGAGGAAAAGAGGGAATTTTAGCTGAACTCTCTGAGCTGATTGGGTGAAGTGACACCTGGTGCCAGCCTACCAAAGGTTGGTTTTAGCCAATCACGATGTCATATTAAAACATAAGCAGACGGCATGAAAAACCACAAGCTAAGCTAGTCAAGGCACTTCTTGTTGTTCTAAGATGAAATCAGATGTGATGGCAGCAGCTACGCATGCGTCCTCCTGCACTGCCATGTTTGTGTTGGTTCAGCTGTGAGCTCAACTGCTCTTGCTTTCGTCGCACCGGTATATCCCGCCTTAAGCCACAATACTGCAACCTGATTGGCCCAAATACAAATTTGATTCTCGTGTGTTTGTGAACGCACAAGTACCGTGAAAATTCAGGCAACTTTTTATGCCCTACTTGCATGTCATTAAATCCCTTACCAAATTCTTTAGCTGCTGCAGACTTCAGACTGCTACATCAGTCTCCTTCAACATTTAGGAGCTCTGTTTAACAATCGGTGCTCTCATCATGCAGACCTGATGCGATTCATCTATGTTAGTTTAACCGTGTTGAGTTTCAATACATGTGTGGAGTTGTCCTAATTAATCCCTCATCAGAAAATGTATATTTTTATTCTGTTTTTTTTTAGTACTGGTCTGGTTTGTTGGTGTTTCGAAGTAAAATGACTGCGCTCTACATCTAATCAGGACTGGATCCTGCAGGGTTCTGTGCAGAACTTTTATGCTGTCTAATACGACCCGTCAGAGCCTGTAGGCGGTAGGGCTGCACAATTAATCGCATTTGCAATCTAATCGCAATTTTAAAAAAACGCAATTTCCAAATCGGAGAAGTCTACAATTTTTGGCTATGTAACAATTAGTGAATCAGATGTCTTTTAGGTGTCAGTAATTATTTTTAAAGTGGGTTGCCTCCACATGGAAGACAAGACAGTTGCAGCAGTGAGATAATGTAATTTTGTTACTTGTTTTAGAGTTTATATAATCATACTGTTTTGCCAGAAACTTTCAGGAATCTCACCACAGCATTAAGTTCTGGTCAATCAGTTTAATACATAGACTGGTTTGTTTGTTGCACTTTATGTTCAACAAGAATTGATATCCAACTCAATTAAAAGCTGTTCTCTTGAATAATATTCTGATTAATAAAAACATTAAAAGTTCTTGTTTTAAATAGTCCTTGTTTGCAATCATCTTTATCTAAAGGCCATTTTTGTTTCCTGTGGTTAATGCAGAGAAAAGTCAAAATCAAATCGCAATTTTGGTTGAAATATATCGTAGTCAGAACGCAATCATTTCTGCTCCGAGTTGAGATGCAGCGGCTCTTTTAGCACCTGATCTGCACAGCGATGAAACGGATTGATTTGTTGTTTGTATATGTTTTCAAAAACATGATAATTTAACTGAAAAAAAAATTATCGCATTAAATCGCAATATTAAGATAAAAAAATCGCAATTAGATTATTTTCCAAAATCATTCAGCCCTAGTAGGCGGTGCTTTGCATACATGCTACTTAGGAATTATGATATAGCTTACAACAGACAAAATAAATGCCAACTTTCTAGACCTTTTTCAGAAGGTTGGAACCATTTGCAAGAAACCTTTTAATGTAATTTTTAAGCTAAAAAGCTTATTTTCTGATGTGTGTGTGTGTGTGTGTGTGTGTGTGTGTGTGTGTGTGTGTGTGTGTGTTTTCTCTTGGTCCTCTTGAACACGTGAATTGTAGTCAACCAGAGTTGGGATGTCAGTGAATGCAGTGAGGAAACAGAGTTCAGATGAGGAAGTTCAGACTCTGGCCAAAACTCTCATCAAGTCCTGGAAAAAACTCCTGGGTGAGTGTTTTTCTCTCAGTGAAATTGTTCGTAAATAAATACTCACCCCTAAATGGTCTTTTTGTTGTTTATAAACTGTTAACATGAACGTCTTATGGCTGCCTACATGTCCCTGTCATTTTTTTTTGACAAATTACTGCACATTTCTTGAAATCCAGCATTTAGTGTCTAAATCAATGTTTGTGGCGCCCTCCTCATCTTAACGAGTGTACTGCATTCAAATTTTTAATCAGTATTGTTATTGTTGCTAAAAAGATATTGTGACGTTACCTAGGGCTGGACAATATATTGAGATTTAAAAAGATATCGACAATTTTTTAACAGATAAGATGAGACCATATCGTTTATATCGAGATGGTCTATGTTGCCTTTTTTCAGTAGCTTTTTTTCAGCTGTTTCTTATTTCTGTACAGCTGTTTGTTAAATATGTCTGTGAGACATTTGGAAAATCGTTGATTCAGAGATGCCTTTTTATAATTTCTTTATGAAAAGAAAAACATTGAGAAGTTTCGTACATCGACATTCAGCCTTAAAATGTAGAGAAATTATTATTTGGTCCATATTGCCCAGCCCTAATGTCACACAGAAAAACTGACACTGTTTGAATATTAAAGCGGCTCCGTCTCGTACACCTCCCTAGCGAGTTGGAGTACGAATATTGAGCTTTGTGGTCTTTCCATCAATTTTTCAGCTTAGCAATTTATTGGCCTAGCATTCATTTAATTTATTTAGCATTTATTTACCTTGTTCTAGTAGCCCAGACCACTCCCAGCTCTCACTCCCTGCACCTTTCCTGGACCGCCGGGCGCCTAATTTAGGTGCATTTTGCTATTAGATGTGGGCGAAGTCAGACTCTGGTACAGTGGGTTAGTTCTTTAATAATAAATACATACTTGAATGATAATCCACTGGTTAGTTCACCCTGTCAGTTCCTGTTACATTTATCGTTTCTCAGACAAAAATAGAACACTCATGATTTTTGGGTTTTGCTCAATATACCGAATATTGAAAAATATCGGGTTTGAATCAATAACGGAAGCTAGAATTCTTTAGTTTAACTTGAAGAAAAGTGATTCTGGTCTGCATGTTAATGTGCTCTGTGTATGTGTGCATGTTTTTTTTCTCCTGTCACACAGATGGCGCAGAAGGGAAGTCTGACGAGAAGAAGAAGGAGGAAAGCTCTCCTGTAAGGCCATCTTCTACCTCCAAGGACTCTGGCGCCGCTGAGAAAAGGTCTCTGACCCCATCAGTGACTCTGCCTTTGATTATGCTCACTGTGAATGAGTTACACCCTTCTGTGGTGGTGAATTTCTTTTAATTTAGTTTTTTAAAATGTCCTGTCAGGCAGTGCAGCACTCGGAATTGCATTCTTAGTGCCAAAGTGATCCTAACAGATTTACTTTATTAAGTGGAGCATTACTGTGTTCACTATAGTGTTCCACTTGATACTCATGCAAAAAAACTTTATTGGACATTATTTTGGGCTTATTTCAAAATCAGTGAACACAGAAATGGGTAAAAGAATGGAAGGAAGAGAGAAAGGTGTGGCAAAATGTTAAAAGGGAGAGAAGATGGCAAAAGGAGAGTACAAGATAGCATCCTCGGAGTCTGCTTCTACACCTGCAGAAAGAGGTATAAAAAGATCAAAACAGACAGAAGTCTGGACTCAGAGTAGAGCCGCTGCTCCTCCACGTCGAGAGGAGCCAGTTGAGGTGGCTCGGGCATCTGGTCAGGATGCCTCCTGGACGCCTCCCTGGTGAGGTGTTCCGGGCACGTCCCACCGGGAGGAGGCCCAGAGGGAGACCCAGGACACGCTGGAGGGACTATGTCTCCCGGCTGGCCTGGGAACGCCTTGGGATTCCTCCTGAGGAGCTGGCCCAAGTGGCTGAGGAGAGGGACGTCTGGGCCTCCCTACTGAAGCTGCTGCCCCCGCGACCCGACCCCGGATAAGCGGAAGAAGACGGACGGACGGACGGACGAAACAGACAGAAGTATCAAAAATACAAACAACCCCTGTTATGAAAACTTCACTGAAAAATATGCAGCATTGTTTAATACAAGATGTAGTTAGTGGCAGCCAGACTAGATCCAGCCATGGGTCCAGAGACCCGAGGCCCAGCGGCACCAAATCCCCCAGCAGAGCCCCAACAGAGTCAGGGGACTCAGGCCCCATGAAGCAGCCACCAGAAGTGAGCCAGCACACACCCAACCACCCAGCCCCGGACACCGAGGACCACCAACGCACCAGCAGGGAGCCTGACATGGAGATGGGCTCCACAGTTAGTGGAGACTGTAGATGTCTCAGGAGAGGGGGCGGCCCAGAACCCAACCTGACCAATAAACAAGCGCGCTGTCACACTCACATGTTCCCATCCTTGTGCCCACACAGGCAAACTCTCATAACCATTCACTCAGTCTAATGATAAATCTGAATAGGCGCTGCAGACACATCCTATACTCCCAGGTACCGGTACCAGGGTGGAGGAGAGTAGACCACCCGGGCCTCAAGCCGAGACCAGGGCCGTCAGTGCCCTAACCTGGGCCATTTTATCCATCTATGGTGGTGAATTTCACCTAAAAATGAGGTTTTATAGTTGGCTTGATGGAGTCCTTCGTAATAAGAGTGGCTCTGAAAGCCGTCTCCTTTTAAATGCAACCATGTTTCTCTCTTTACCGTCTTACCTCCTTTATAGCAGTGAGAAGTCTGTGGAGATCCCAACCACTCCCACCACGCCTACCGCACCACATCGATTCACCACTTTCCCCCCCGCCCCCGTGACTACCGACAACGTGCGGACCAAGAGTCGGGAGCTGCTGGTGGCTGCTTTGCAGACTGGTGGTGAGAACGTCTGTGATGTCATTCTAAGCCGTGTTAAACCTCGACGTTAAATCATTTCTTGCTCACTTAAAACTTTGTTACATGCTAACTTGCTGTGTTATTTAGTTAATTGTTTCCTTCCTTACTCTGTTGCTTAAAGTGTAACTCACTCCAAAATCAAAAATTGTTGCAGATAAACTATATAAACTAGGCCTAACGTCGCTACTTTAATGTTACTATACAATGTTTTTTTTAATTTTTTTGTGAACTTGTTTGGTTTTGCAATATTCGTTTAAAAACCATCTCAGTGCTTCCCTCTCTAGGGTTGAACGGGCTATTGCAGTTGAATTTTCCTATTGGTTTAAATGGTACGTGCTTTCATCATCGTATCCTCGTTTTGGGTATAAAGGCATCTCAATCAGACATGCCACCATGGCGAGTCAGACTCAGGAGCTTTCTGAAACGGAAAAGATTCAAAGATTCTTTATTGTCACCGTGGTGAAATGTATTTTTGGAAAGCCAGGGTTTGCGGGAGTTTACCCCATAATTTACTCCTGAATATCCACTAACCCAGCTTTTTGAAACGGGGCCCACATGCCGCCCTTGTCCCTCCATGTTTCAACATGTCACTCTCCCTCATCCCGACCGCTGCCCCAAACCCTGCTTAACCCCAACCGCTCATCCCCACACTTAGCTGCATTTCTTGAAACCGTCCACATTGGTTAAAAAAAAGAAAAAAAGTCTCCGAGGGCTGAGTTACACTTTAATAATTTAGTTACTTACTTTCTCACTTAATTTCCCACTTACTTTTTTGCTCGCCTACTTACCAGTTGTATTATTTTACTTTTCTTACTAATTTATTCACTTAGATACTTCCTTATTTACTATCTGGCATTTTCTGCTGTTACCTTTTCAGTGGATGGAGTAACTAGACGACATGTTATTTCTTTAACAGTGTGATTTTATTTTTTTTATTTTTTTATTTTTCTTGACTTTTCCAGGAAATAAAATAAAAATATGTTGTGTGTTTCAGATGACTTTAGAGCCATTGGAGTTGACTGTGAGCACCTTGCAGCACAAATTGAGGATCATATCCTTTTTTGGAGTACATCATTGTTCAGATGAATAAAAGTTAAGTAACTTGGTGGTTATCAGTCTGTTTAGCAGGTTGATCTTAGTTTAAATATGTTGACATTAATCGGTTTATTACCTTTTAAATTTTGGACACACTGTTCGCCCTAGTGGGCGAATCCCTTGTTATAGAACAAAAAGTTTGAAGCTCTATGTTGTCTAACGGGTTATTTTCTAATTAACATTTATTTAAATTTCTCTCCTGAAAACAATTAGCCTTGTACAGTGCAGATCAAAAGTATATATATTTTTCTGACTGAGTTCAACTTTATAAATCAGACTTGAGATTTGATATAAAAGTACCACACAATTTCATCTAGTTGAATATCTGAACTTCGACTGGGCCACAGTGAGACCTTGAATCTTTATTTTTTTTGCTTTAGTTCTTAACCAAGGCTTGGGTGAAAGGTTATTAAGTAATGATTCCATCAAAACCCAGAATTTATGGTCTATTTTGGTACACATACAGAACCTTGGTGGGGGATTTAGTTTGTAGGGATGCCTAAAGCATCCACCAGGGGCATAAGTGGTGGGATAATTAGTGTAACACTTTTTAGTTGTGCTTTATGATGGTGAACATATTAACTGAGACTAAAACTGTCTCCTGTTGTCTTGCCTCACGGGGATTCTGTCTACACATGTTTAAAAGCTGCAGATGGAAACAAAAATCAAATCTTCTGCCTTTTTATAGAGGCGGTCACACTTGCTCATGGTCAGTTAATGCACGAATCATATTCACACTACCTGGCTGCGTTTTTTTTCTTTATCAGGGGAAACATAAAAGTTGGATTTACAGTTAAGTTTTATGGTTTTAATTCTTAAACTGGAGGCCACAACATTTGTGATCAGATAACTCATGCTGTTACACCAAGAGTTATGCTCTAATTAGAGAAGAGAAGCACAGTAACACACTTTTATCAATAATAATTCATTTCTGGATTCATATAACGACCAACAATTTGGTCTGCAGCGAGGCTCATCAGGGCCCACCTTCCCTCCATGCAGGACTTGTAAAGGTTTAGGGTCAGGACAGGGCAGATGACAGACCCCACACATCCTGCACCCAAGCTGTTTCTACTTCCACCTTCAGATGGCGCTACAGAGGGCTGTTTGCAATACCTAGCTACCCCAGAGAGTTCCTCCCCCCAGGCTGCCTCTCTGATGAACATTTAACAGTCAGAGGACCCATGACTATTTGCGCTAATTCAACCTCTTTGTAAAAACTGTATATTTACACAAGGCTTATATTTATTTATTTTTATTTATTTAGATTTAAAGGAGCAATAAGTGACTTTCACCACTAGGTGGGGCTTGAGCACAGTCTGTAGACCAAAACAAGATGTGCATCAAGCCACGCCTCTCTCTACCTCCACTCCAGCTGCAACCCGGCATCCATTTGCCCTCCACTGCTCACCCGTCGCCTCCTATGAGCATATTTGCAAATGATAAAAACACAACAAAACAGTCTCACCTTTCGGAGGAACATGCCTGGTGAAGAAGTAACTTATAACTTAATTATGCTGTTAGCAAGAGAACGTTTTGACCTGCTGTGCGAGCTCTCCGCCTTTTTGCTCCTACGCAACATCGCTGTGGCGATGGCGGTTTTTTTTTTTACAGGCAGGGGGGTGCTAAGCCCTCAGTGGCAGCTGTTCACGTGCACGTACGTGCACATGTGGCCGGCCCGGCTACATAAACGAGACTGGAGAAAACTGAGAGGTGGTGTGCGACCTCATTCTATGGTCCATCTAAAAAGATACATTTAGTTCTTCACAAAACTGTTTTTTTCAGTTCTTTCTGTCTGAAATACTGAAATTTCGCTTATTGCTCCTTTTTAAGATGTCTTAGTGGATTCATTGTTTCTGCGCACAAACTTGATGATTGAACCCAATTCGGATGAAACGGCTCATATTAAATTTCCTCCTGTCCTCGTTTTAAAATGAAAATGTCTGCGTAGAAATGATTTGCCCTTGACCGTTCACCGCGCTCACGGATATTTCAGGAGTTCAAGTCGACGGATATGAAGTATAAAGCGCGTCTGCGAAGCCGCATCTCCAACCTGAAGGACCAAAAGAACCCGGAGCTGAGGCGCAACGTCCTGTGTGGGAACATCTCGCCTGAACGCATTGCCTCCATGAGTGCCGAGGTCAGTCTCTTCTTCTCTGTCGTGTTTGGGTTGAGATTTGCGTTTGAGTTTGAGTTCTGGGCGTCAGCAGGGAGCGTTTTCTTTTTTTCTGCCTTTTGGCCGCTCAGAGTGAGATGGGAAGCAGTTGAACTGGATTCAGACGGCTTCAGATCTCAGGGAAAATAGAACTGTTAAAAAAGGGAATCGGATTAAAAACTTTGGTAATTTGCTCATTTTAAATACATGAAATATCACATTAACCACAGGCTTGAAAAGCGTATGGTTATGTTTGCAGATCCCTTAGGTTTTTTTTTTTTTACCTCTCACTGGTCCTTCTGCTCTGCAGTAAAACTTTTTTACTGCTACATACTTGTGCTCTTATTTCCATCTGATGAAGACTGAAGAAAAAAAGGATAAAGTGACAAGAAATGATGACTCTGCCAAAACTTTCAGACCGTATCAAAGCAAAGAGACATGAGGAATTCTCTGCTCCAAGATGGATTCGGCTCACAGCAGCAGGAGATTCACAGCTTTAAGCAGGAGGCTGATGCAAATCTGATTAAAACAGAATTTCTCATAGGAACAGTCGCTCACAACAGTGAAACAACAAGCAGATTTGAAAAAGATAAAAAGTACTCCAATAACTGGGATACAGGGTCAGGAAACCATCGGAGAGCGAGCTGCAGTTCTGATAAAGAGAAATCTTTATAAAAGACTTAGGATTGTCACATTGTCCTACAATGACCATTGTCTTGGTCATTGTAGGAGATGGCGAGTGCAGAGCTGAAGCAGATCAGAGAGGCTCTGACTAAAGAGTCCATCAGGGAACATCAGCTGTCGAAGGTCGGAGGAACTGAGACGGACATGTTCATCTGCAGCAAGTGTCACAGCAAGAACTGCACCTACACACAGGTACAGAGCCGCAGAGACCGCCCGGAGCAATCCCAGGCGTCCTCTGGCGTCTTCGCATCAGCTTTGTCTGTTTGTGTCACAGGTGCAGATCCGCAGCGCCGACGAGCCCATGACCACCTTCGTTCTGTGCAACGGCTGCGGCAACCGATGGAAGGTGAGCAAAGGCTGTCGGTGATGTAGGCGGCTGTGGGTCACGGTTAAAAACTTTAGTGTCAAAATGTTCCAGAAGCAACCTGCTTGATGTTCTGCCACAAGGTGGCAGCAGAGACTGCTTTCACATTTCCTCTGTACCCATCTTCACCTTTTTCTTCATCTTTCTCTTTATGTCCTTTTTTCCATTGCCCCTCCTTCTTCCATCTTCTTCAGTTTCAGCCCCTCATATCCTCCTCCTCCTCCTCCCTTCCTGCCTGTGTCTCAGACCTCTCCCCCCTCCCTGTTCGGTTCCTCCACCTTTCCCCTCCATATTAGTCCTTCCTTACCTCCCCGGTAGTATTTTCCAGTCCCTCATCCCTCCCTTATTTAGCTGCTGGCTCTGGGTGGAGGTGAGCTGCCTAGTTTCACCCACTGGTGCTCTACTTTGCAGCTTGTAACAATAATCAATGAGAAAGCAGATCGATTCGAATTGTGGAACAGATGTAAATGCTTAAAGCTACTTCACATGTGCATCTTTATGCCGGCTGGGTTCAGCATAATGAGCCTAAACAGAGCACTGACTTCCTTCTTAGACGGTTTATCCCAGCTTGTTCGCTGCATCTCTGAAGAAGATGAGACTGAAATTTAATGCAACGACACAATCTTCTGAACAAGGCTGAACTTTGTAGAGCTGCTCAGTCTGAGGGACAGCTTTAAATTAAAATGTTTTAATTGGTTCAGCTCATTAAATGTGGTATAAGCACATAAAAATAATGATGATGATAATTATAATGATAATAATAATAATGGTCACCCTTATCTCACAGGTCAACATTCCTGTTTTAGTTACTCATCAATGTTCTTAGACACAGAGCTTCTTCTGCATGAAAGTCAACTCTTAACATTTAAACGAAGAATGCATGAAAGGAGGAATGTAAGATTTGAATCTGTGTTGGAAAGATGGCTGCTCACTGCGGGCAAAGCTATTCAACTTTCTCACATTTTTTAAATTATCACTACCATCTGCATTTTTATCTATTGCGATCTATGATGGACCAACAGAAAGTAGCCCAGACCTGTGAAGTGTATATATGCTCTATATCATGCAGTCTTATTTGAGACTTTTTTTTTCTTGAATCTCTCCATCAAAATGATCGAAACAAGAGCCGTGAGGATTTAGATGCAGTAAAGAAGCAAAAATCAGTGAAAGAGGCTGTTAGCAGGACAAATCTGTGCTGACAGTAATGTTCCACTTTGGTTTTTATCACGCAGTGAAGAAACGTTTGCATTTAAAAGCTGAACCTGCAAACTGAGCTTTATTTACAGGCCTGATGGGCAACTTTTTAATCACTCCGTTTTCTCTCTCTTTTCACAGTTCTGCTGAAGGTGTGTGTGTGTGTGTGTGTGTGTGTGTGTGTGTGTGTGTGTGTGTGTGTGTGTGTGTGTGTGTGTGTGTGTGTGTGTGTGTGTGAGTGTGTGTGTGTGTGTGTGTGTGTTTGTGAGTGTGTGTCATGCAGTACAGAAACAGTGAGTAAATAATGGATCTTGAATTTGGAAAACCATATTTTTATTTTGTAGTTTATATAAATGAGATATATAAACAGTTGTGATGTACTTGGAGGAAAATGTAGAAAAGTTTCAGTTATTTGATTTGATTAGTTTTGTACGGAGCACTGAGATGTCGATTTAAGATGTAGCGAGCGTTAAGCTGCATTTCTATTGCATTTGGGCAAGTGATGGATGTGCCTTTGTTTGCCGCCACATATTTTTCTTCTTCCATTTATATTAAAGTTGCTCTGGATTGATATCAAATCACTGACTTATTTTCTTTATTTTCTTTATTTTTTTCTTGAAAAAGAGGTAGATAAAGTTTAATTTATACAGCAAGCCCAGACCATCACAGATCTGATGCAGGATTTGAGTTAACTGCTCAGTTTTAACAAGATGTTGAAAGCATCAAGGAAGCATTTCAGGTTAAAGGTGATAAAGTTGCACATGATAGAGACTAATTCTATTCTATTCAATAAATGCAGGTTTTTTTTTTTTTTTTGCAGTGGCATAATCAACACTAAAAATGTTTTGAAAACCCCAATATTTTATTTAAGAAAATGTATTTAATGCAGGAAAAATCCAATGTAAAATGCAGGATCATGGTACTAGTGGAACAATTGTTGGCAATCCTGCTGTAAATACTTTATACACACCAATAGGACAGCGTTAATCTTTTTTTATATATATCTATAGATATATATCATATAGGACAGCGCTTAATCTTTTTTTAAAAAAAATATATCTATTTATATAGATATATATCGTATAGGACAGCGCTTACTCTTCTTCTGTACGGCTTCACAAGCTTGGAGCAGAGAGAGAAGCCGATCCCGGGCCTTTTCTCTCTCGATCAGAAGTCACCAACCTTTCTGAGACTGAGAGCTACTTCATTGCTGTTGTGTCATACCAGTACTGATCTTTGACCTGGAAAAGTCAGAGTTCTCCTTAACATTATGTAAAATAACCAAATTGCTCATGCTTCGTAATAGATATTGTCACTTTTTTTAAATCTATAAATGCAAGTGTGATTAAACAGGAAGCGTAACTGAATGAAATAAAGTTTTGGATGCAGCTCACTGGTGGATCGTGGTTCTTTTAGAACAGGCTCTTGGGAGCCACATGTGGTCCTCAGGGCCCCATGTTGGTGACCCCTGCTCTAGATGGTCCAGAGCCCCGGGGGTTAGGTCCTTCTGGCTCGTTAACACGGTTCTGATGATCTTTTGAAGGGAAACAGAATCAGGTGTTCTCATTCCTGCTGCTAGTTGCAGTTTTTTTGTGGACAGTCTGTTTCTGTTTTTTTATGCACATCAATTAATGCACATTTTGTGCACTTTTGGGTCACCCTACTCAGTTGCACATTTCATTTAATATATAGTATCCCCTTCTTTCTGATGCACCTGAATTCCTCCATGGTGGAACAATAAAGTGTTATTCAATTCTGTTCTACTTGTTTTAAGGCACATAGACCTTTCAGACATTTAAACGTGGGGATTCTGTAGATGATAAAATGCATCATCTACAGGGACGGACCGCCTTGATGCAGCGTGTTCTCAGCGCTGTAAATCAGGGCTGCAGGGATTAAGGCGTGTGAATGTTCAGCCTAAAGCAATAAGGGAGCTGAAATCATTCAGCAGAATTCCAAAAAAAGGTAAAAAACACAACCATGACCTGGATGACTAAGAATCTTCACCAGCATTTAGCAAAACTACAATCCCTTAAAAACTTTTAGGTTCATGTATACAAACTGTAACCGCTGTGTGGATAATATAAAATAAAATTTTAATACTTTTTCTGAACAGATACTGACTAGCTCATACAGTCTTCAGAACAGAATGTTTTATGTTTGTCAATTTATATAAAGTTTAAAAATGATTTTTTTTCCCCCCTTTAAATCATATAAAGGTGTCTAAAGGGAAGTAGTATATTGTGCTGTAGTAAGCTCTCCATCTCATTTCCTACCGGATCCAAACATTTAGAACTATCAGGTCTTAGAACCTCCTCAGGATGGAGCCGGGTTCTCCAACGTGGAGAAGTTGAGCTCTGTGCGGTTCTAACATACATTATTATTATAAGCACTACAGCTACTTATGGAGCTGATGTTTGTCAACAATAAAATTACAAAAGCACCCTTTATTATTAATTGTACTCTACATTTTTAATTAAATTACATTTACTGGAACAATAAATGCATTTGTTGCATAATATAAACTAATGAAAATATGCCTTCATCCTCAAATAAGAAAAATTTTATATTTATATTAACCAGAAAAAAAAGTATCATGCGATGATTGTAAGGATCAAATTGTAAAATAAAAAGCTTGGCTACTGCTGCTGCATGCAGGTGTCAGTTTTTCACACCAACCCTGACTTGCAATAAAAATGTTTTAAAATAAAGCTAATGACAGTTTAAATAAATCCCGCTTGCGGGAGAAAGCCAAGTGACACTGTGTGTTTTTCTGAAGGATAGCAGTGGTGTTGAGCATGTTGACAGAGGCGATGAGAAGTGGTGAGAAAGCCGAGGCCAGAGAGCTGCTGCAGTGTTTGTTGTGGAAACAGCGCTGCGCTCTTCCCATACATGAGCATGGGAGACGCAGGCGGAGGCCGGCGATGAGACACTTACACGGCTCAGGGCCTGATGTACCACGCTCTGGTAGGTGTCTTCTTCCTGCAAGCATGGAAAACTGGACCCAAGGCATGCACGGCTTTGACGGAAAGAAGAGGGTCCAAAGGGCAGAAACTAATCCAGAGCAACCAAGTTAGGCGAACGCCAATGAATGTTATGCAAACAGCAACCAAAGTTTGAAAATGAAGAGTCTCACAAACTAACTTTTACATCTATGTAATGAGTCGGCTCCCAACTGAATGCTGTTAATACTTGTTTGTGGTAATAACTGCTAATATTCTCCACGTGTTACCCAGGTATGGAAAATGAAAGATAAACTGCTAATACTTTACAATAAGACGTGTATGAAGGATGGATTCATATTTAATGAAGCAAGTGAACTCAGTACCACTTTACAATAAGGCTCCCCTTATAGATGGCTTATAGATAATTTATAGATATGCTATTAATTGATCTGTTAACCTTTTATAACTCATGAAAGTGTTTATTATGCATAAATTAAGGGAGACCTAAAATGGACTAAATAGTGCTAAATCGTGAACCTAATATGTTTAACTGTATATTTCATCTAGGGTTGCTTATATTAAATATTTTTAATATTTAATATTACTAATTTACTACCTTGTAAGCACAAACCAGTCAGTTTAGTCTCTTGCTCACCCTTGATTCATGCATAATAAACACTTATGAATGAGGCGTTTACAGGTTAATATATTTTTATAAACTATTTATTAGCCATCTATAAGGGAGCCTTGTTGTAAAGTGGCACCGTAAACTGCCTTCAAAACTATCCTTATCCAATTATAAACACAGTTAATTGACACGATGGGAGGCAAATATGAACCGATTCTTGCTAAATAGTGATTCCTCGTTAAAATTGTCCTCACTAACTGCTTATTGAATGCTTAGAACGTCTCCAGAGTGGCCCGGGGGTCTGCAGCTCCAGTCTTCGGGTGACACTGTCCTGCACCTCTTGGATGCATCCCTGATCGGACGCAGCAGCACAGGAAGGCTGAATTACCTCCTTGGCGTGTCAGCAGGTCTGCAGAGGCCTGCACATTAACCGCTGGTTTGATTCAGGTGTGCTGGAGCAGAGGACAGTGGAGTTGAGTAGCTGACCGCTGATAATGAAACGGCTAAATAAAGCGGTCACCAGCATTACAAAACCACTAGAGGGCCAATGCTGCACACGAAACATCAGTTCTTCCAGCAGGCTGGAGCTCCTGTCTCATAGAGTCACATCCTCCTGCATGACATTGTGAACCTGGTCTCTGGTCATTCTCTTTCCCTCCTCGCTGGCAGCTCCATGTTCAACATGCTTTGTCCGCTCAATCCAACATCTTTGTCCAAACTACCTAAGCCCTGCTTGTCTCCTGATCAGACCTACCCTCCTGATCAGATCCTAGCTTATTCTGTCCCATCAGCATCCAATCCATCTTGTAAAGGTTCCCTCTCACTCTTTGTCACAGATCACCAGTGACTCTTTTCTTCATCCTCTCCACCCTGCCTGCACCTTCCTCTTTCCGAGCACAACAAACGTGAAGAGGCTAGGGCCATTGGCCCCCCATGATCTCAGGACCTCTACTAATGGGGTCAGGTGGTCTGTTTCTGCTGTTTGGTCTGCATGGCAGGAAAAGGGACATATAGAAAGCTTTAGATTCTGTTTAGCTAGTAGCTGCAAAGTAATTATTGAAGAAAAAAAGCTAAAGATGCTTTTTTAGTCCATTGTCCGCTGCCTAATCAGGCGGCTGTGCTGGTTCTTCATACATGCATGTTTGTGCATTTGTGTATGTGTGACACACACTTGAGTAATCCCAAACAAAAGCGGTTCAGGTTACAGGGAACTGTGGGAAAGAAAACAGGCGCACAAGCTGCCAAATGACAGTTTCACTGGTTGCGTGAAAGTATGTGCTGGTTTCCTTCATGTTAGCAGTATAAACACTAAGTGTTAACTATAACAGCTCTGCCCTGCTCAGTTCATGTTCACTTTCACTTCAAACAGGACTGTACCATCAGCTCATGAAACACAATCCATGTTTTACACCGATGAAAACCTCAGCTGGCTTAATGATTTGCTCTTACAGCCAATTTTAGGCTAAATGATTCATTTCAATTCAGCTCAGTTTATTTATACAAAGGCAATTCCCAACACGTCTTCTCAAAGCACTTTAAAAGGTCACCTAAATTGAATCAGACAAATTGGTCTAAAAGTTTCCTCTCTAAGGAAACCCAGCGGATTGCGTTGTGTCATTGGCTTGCAGCTTTCACTCCTCCTGGATGAATGTGGAGCCACAGTGGACAGTTGCTGACATTGTCTTTGCAGCAATCTCTCCTACTGAGCATGCATGTAGCGACAGTGGAGAGGAAAACTCCCCTTTAACAAGAAGTAAACCTCCAGCAGAACCAGAACCAGGCTCAGTGTGTGGCACTTCAGGTCTACTTCTGTCAGTCAGTAAGGAAGGAGCTAATTTTCTATTTTAAGGCTTAGATAGAAGCTCTTAATGATCTTGTGAATATGGGCACAGATCACAGCTGGAACCTGCTTGTATTTGTTACTTTCACAGAGTTTATTTGTTCGCTAGCAACGTGCATTGTTGCACCAAAGCACTTGTATTTCGCTCTTAAAAAAAGACGAGACATTTATGTTTTCCTTCACAAGCCTTATTTAAAAAAAATGACTTAGTAAAATGGAAAAAAAAAACACCATCACTCTTCCACTTTCAGTTTACTACTGTTCGAAAAGACCAAATTCATTCACCACACAATTCAAAAAAAATTTTCCTTTGAAAAGTTATTTAAATTGATTGTAAAACATTCAGATTTGGGCATATATATTTGTTTTTTACCTAAAAAAAAAACTACAACTTTTTTTCTATCTTCTACTTTGTTCATTAGAGGTTAGTATATTTTATGTCAGATGTTTCTGCTACATTAAATCTGGAGCGAAGAGAAAGACACTGACCACCCTTTGGATCCAACACAGAACAAATGACACCACTGCACACTGGATGTTCAAGGGTTTCTGTTTATATATGTACAATTAAAATCACAGTTTTAACAAAAATATAAAATAAATAACATTAACAATACTAAGGTAAATGCATTCTGAGTGACCAGCCTGGTAAAAGACTCAGACATCTCTCTTTTTTTAATATATATTTTAAATGGTCTGTCTTTGCCGCTACAGGCACCTACAAACATTTGTTCTCCTCACACTACATTTCCCATGAAGCACTGGGGGTATGCGTACCATCCCATAAAACAATTACCTTGAGTTCTTCTCTGTATATTTTCTATCAGCGCTTTCTATGAAGGTTTTTTTTTTCTTTTTCTTTTTTTTGCACCTGGGATTTTTCTCCCACCCCTCTTCCTGAACTGACCAACCACAGATCAGCCCTGCGGCCTCCTGCAGCCAATCAGGGGCAGGCGTCCAAGTGGGCATCAGACAGTGGCGTGGTCTAAGGTGAGAGGTCACAGAGGTCAGCAGCAGCAGTGCCCAGGTAGGCCACCCTGGTGTGAGTGTGTGTGTGGAGGTCTGTGTAAATATTTGAATTACTATACTTACTGGGACTGTTTTTTTTTAAAAAAAATACAAAACATTTGTTGTTTATTGACCAATTAAATCTCCTCTTTGATAACATCTGTAGTCCAAATAAGTTAGGACGATGGAAAGATTTTGGCACGGATGCAGAATCTTCCTTCCTTGGAAATAAATGTATAAAAACAAGGAAGTGACACTAAGCTGGAAGCAGGAACTTCCAGATGATCCCCGCTGGATTTTACCTGCTGGACATCTGCAAAGAAATAATCCCACTGCAGTGGAAAGTCAAAGCTATGAAAATGAAACTCTATGATTGAAAAGGTTTTGAATGTCTGTTTCAATTCTTTATGGTTCAAAGAATTTCAAAGGGCAATGCTGGCCAATAGAACATAACTCGCAATAAAGATATACAAGATTATGTAACTAATTATAAGTATCTTTTGATTCATTTGCCTCCAGGTTTAGATCTGATTTTTTCAGCAGTTTTTTGGCATTTTTGGCATGTAAACACAGTAGAAATGTTCACTACCAAAGGCTGCATGGTGATGGCCATTTTAATAGAAAATAAATTATCAGATGAGTGAATTTCTGCAGCTACTGTGTTTATTCCTTTTTAGACTGTTGTCGTAATTTTGCCTCAAACTACTTCCGGCCTACAGCAATATGTATCCAAGTAATAGGGTTCTTATGGAGTGCTTATTGAGCACATACTGACAATCATTTTGGAAGCACTTTACCGCCACCAGCGAGTGAGTTATGCTCAATTCTAATACATTTTTGCCAAATTACTTAATTTGCTCAATTTTATATCCAACGATCTACTAAATTTACACAAACAGTTTTTTTGTATAAATGCAGGCTTGACATTAATACCTGTGGCCACCATATTGAATACTGAAATCAGGGTTGGTGAGAAAAGGCAGACTTTCCAATTTGTTTTCTTAGGATTTATGTAAGCTGGAACTTCCAGCTTCTGACTCAAATGGGTCATGACATTAAATATTTTGTAGCAAAGATGCTTTACAAATACAAATAAATAAAGCATTGATTTAGTTTTATGCCATTAACCTACCAGGGACTGCATATCTCATCTGGTCATGTTAACATGACTGACTGAGAAAGCTCCTGTTTGTTAATGTGCAAAGTTTTCAAATATTCTGATTACCAGCTTAAATGTTTTAATATTTGATGTTTTTTTCATATAGAGTGGCCCCAGATTGTGTGATATCTAAGCGTGACGTTTTTCCCATGTGAAGGTTTTGTCACAAAGAGATGTCCTGTTGCTGTCGGCATCACTGTGTCGAGGAGAATAAGACGTGAAAAGCCAAAACTTGGCACAGTTTGGACAAGACACCTGAAGTAAAATGATATTATATAGCTTTTAAGGAATCTTCTGGTTAACATGAATTTTATTCACTTTATTTCATCTACTTTGCTTTTATCTCCCTGTGTGTTTTTGTCATGTATTGATTTTTGTTAAGCACTTTGGTCAACATTATGGTGAATGTGGGAAGGGATATACAACTAATTGGTTAATTGACTGATTGAACGTGGACTTCATTTGTGCATCTGTAGTTCAGAGTCTAGAATACTTAAAATGCTTTAATTGGACCATTCTAGGTTGCCCAGTGATACATAAACACACAATTTAGGACATGTGAAATGTTTGCTCTATTTTAGAAAGAAGTTATTTCAGTACTAATTTTGGCATTAAGACCACTGTATGGAATGAAAGATATATATTTTTTTTAAAAACAGCTTGTGTCTAGTTGATACTGGTAATGCCAGCGATCCTCCGCGTCTCGTCTGTTCCTGAAAATTGTTTAGGAAGTTGGTTTGGTCTTGTGAGAAATGAGTCAGTCATCTGGTGCCTTTCAGCTCGAAAACACTCACAGCTAAAGTAGGAAAACCTGAGTTGAGAGACTGACTGTAGCCGGAAAAGGTAAAAATGTTTCGGAGCAGACATCCCCCCCCCCTCTTCTTTAACTCTTTGGCTTTTTCATCAGGTCTTACTGATAGTTGTACACCGGCCACGCTTGTGACTGAACAATCCCTGTAAGTAGAGTGACTCAAACATGGTCAGTGTGTGCCTGCGGTTCGGACTCCAGTGCTTTATTGCGGTGATGTCCATCTGTATGTTGGGCGGAGATCAGTACAGTCACAGAGGAACTCTCCTCTGCTTGCAAAAAGTCATAATATCCACGTAAGGGACTCAGTAGGAGAAATAAAAACAGCAAAACAAAATATAATAAAACTGTTCCATATAGTTTTTTTTTTTTCTTAGAAAATAGACTCTGCGTCTTTTTGTAAATCAGTAGTTGGAAGGAACGTCGGCCTTCCTTCGTCTGTTGGTTTATGACAGGAGGGTAACAACTGATCCAGGAAACAACTAAGAGTTTCTGCTTTTTTTTTTTTTTTTAAACCGGGAGATGGAGGGAGCACCGTGGGTTTTTCCCAGCTGAACGGTGGAAAGACGGCAGAAAGAAGGGGAATGATACAGAATCCATCTTTTTCTCTGACCTTTCCATCCTTCCTCAGGAAGAGGCCACTGCTGGAGGGGAAAAGAAGGTCGCACGTCCGGGAAGTCCACCTCTGATTGGCTCTTTAAGGTGACTGGAGTGTAATGAAAAAGGCAGGGCGTCGTTTGTGAAAATCCCCTAAGAGTTCATGGCACAGATGAATGTTTCTCCTCTTGAAATGCGTCAGGCTCTCACAAAGTAGTCAAGTACATTTCACAGCTGATCATTACTCATAAATACTTAAATATCTAGGAACGCTTCCTTCTCTGGTTGCTTACTGCAGAGGCGAGAAAGGAGAGGAAACGAGACAAGCAGGAAGGAGTTTGGGGGGATGGGAGTTGACCTGTAAACACGAGTGACGATAACTTAACTGCGTTTTATAAAAATAAAATCTTGATAATTTAATCTATGGCCATAAATGTTTACTGATTCTATTTTCCTCAACTTAGATGTGCAGAACATTCAGTTTATCCTAATTATTTTGTTATTTTTAAGGTCTTTTTGTTGGAAGATTGAAGAGGGTAAAGAAAGAAAGACAACAGAACGCAAAGTGGAGGAAGTCTTCAAGCGGACGGTGGCAAACAGAAGAAAGTCTGGGCAGTAACTAGAAAACAAAATGAAAACGAAATGATCTGAGGAGAGAGAAATGAGCTGAGAGAGGAGTGTGTGCGGCAGAGGAGGTGAAACGCTTCGGCACGGCAGCGTGGAGGTGGACTAGGACTCCGAGGAGGTGCGGGACCCGCCCTGAACCAGGGCCTTGTAGATGTTGGAGGAGAGGAAGCGTGGGTAGGAGTCCCTGTGCATCAGCGTGTAGATCTGCAGCTGGGCGTCTTCAAACGTGTGCGGCGTTGGGTCCTGCATCTTCCTGTTGATCACCTCCCGAACCCGAGCGTCCAGACTGACCTGGAAGGAGACGAGTTCAGGTGAGCGCCGACAGCAGAACCAGCGATAAATCATCTCATTTCTATCGTTAAAATACCAAATAGGAGAAAAATGTGTTTCAGATCAGTTGTTTACAGGAATCAGGAAGTCAATGGAGTCATCTGTCTGCAACGGAGATATTTCTGTTTTAAATGCTTGTCAGCCAAAGACGAGCAGGAAGGTTTCCTTTTCTGATCGGCCCATAGGTGGCGCTGTTGCCTGCATACATCGTCTGGATTTCAGCCCACAGGTGGGAAATAAAGCCGCTTTGTGATGCTGGAAGCTCAGAGCGAACACTGGAGGTGCTTTGTTTGAATACGCAGCAGGATGCCTTAAGATTTAGTTTTTTTTTTTTTTTTTTAAGGAAAGGCTGCTTCGTCGCTTGCTTTCCACAAAACATCTTTTAGAAACTGTGAGGAAGATTTGTAAAAAGGAAACAATAGTCAAACCTTTTATGAAAGGTGTTAAAAGACTGAAATGCAGAAATGGATTTATGGCCATCTGTTCATCTCTTTCCTAATCTGCTCATTTGTCTATTGGAACGGGGTTCTGTGGAGTAGCTCTAAGAAGTTAGTATTCTACCCACAGCCAACAGCAATTTAATTATAGTAGAGTTTCCACCTTATAGAAAACCTCTAAACCTTCCCTGCAGTTTAAGTGCCATATTGGGCAGATTTAACACTATTTCATAACAACTGCATTAACAGTATTTCCTTAACAAAACAAGGATCATGATGCTAACTTGATATCCTATCACCAATCAGCACAATATGTCTGAACTTGATCCATTCTCCGTCCGTATAATCCGCCTCATTCAGATGTCTGAGAGTGCATCAGGTAACATCCATTAACTTCCTGTCAGCCATGTTGCTAGACATACACTGAATTTGTATAACTAGTGACTGCTAGCGTAACAATTGTTAAATAAAACTAATTATATTTCTCACAATGTCAGCTACATCTTCCTTCTTCAGCGTACTGTCTGCTTCATGACTTTTGAAGCTGTCCTTTCATTAAATAACAGCACAGACAAATATATATGATCCAAAAAGTCACTTTAAAAATGCCATTTTCTTTTTTAAATTTGCAAAAACAATCCATGAAATGTACTTAAAGAAAGAAAATTAAGTTAATCTTTTAATCATAAGTTTTTAAATCATGTTTTTGATTTTTTTTTTAGTCACTTAAATGTTTCTGGCCATCCAACAAACTTTGATATCATACAAAGACAACCTGAGGGAGAAAACTAAGTGCAGTTTTCAAATGATTCATTAGTTAAAGTAATTTAAATCAGGATTAAACCGTGTCTATCAAAGCCTTTCTTTCTTACTGGCCACACCAGCCCTGATCTGCAGACCACTTCAATCAAACCTGTCTGACAACATGAAGCAGAAGAAAACATCTGAAAAAGCATCACATCGTGCCTCAGTCTAAAGATATTTAACAGTAGGGGTGGGCCTTTATCGTACCGTTTTATCGTTATTGTGAAAAATGTCTTAACATGATAAGAATCTGGGTTTATCTTAACAATGATAAATTCAAATTAGTGACGTCAGAGAACCCCAAAAACTGTCAGTATTGTCAGGTTTGTTATTTTAGCATTTTCCCCACTGTTGGGTTCAATAACTAGCAATACATTCAAAAATATAATTAAATACATTTACTGTGTGCGGTTTGGTAATAAAAAACCACACTTATTTTGAATTTTAATGTTACTTTATTAAATATGTTGTGTTTATGGGGCTATAGCTGACATGCAGTCACACACAGTTACTTAAAAAAAACAACAGCAAGAAGCTGTAAATAGTCTGTTATCGTTTGTTTTATCGTCACATTATTATCACAATATATTGTGATAAAATATTGCCCACCTTTATTAAACAGCTGGGACTCCAGTGACCCATAGTGAGAGCCAATATGCAGAAATAAAGAAAACATGGAACAGTTCAGGACTCAACAATAACAGATTGGACAAATATTGTCTCCATAGGTGGCTTCCAAGGTAAAAACAGAGATAAAAAAAATAAGTCTCACATTGGCCAGAAATCTTGATGATCGTCAAGACTTTTGGGAAAATAATCTGTGGACTAACGGGAAAGAAGGTGAAATTTTGGGATGGAGAGTTAGACTGAAACGGCAAGACGGAAGAACATCTGACCACAGTCACACGAGCTGGTGGTCGGTCTGGTTATGCTTTTGTTGTTTCAGGACCAGGAAGCTTTGCCTTAATCAATGAAACCCACCTTTCTGCGTTCTGTGAACAAAATCTTAAAGGAGAACCCCAAATCAACATTTTTTTCCCAAATAAACTGTATAAATTGGGCCTAACGGGTGCCATCTTTATGTTGCTATGCAAATTTAGGCATTTTCCTGTAAACCTAGGGCTGGACAATACGGAAAGGAAGCATTTCGATAAAATACAAATCTTTTTGATCGATATCGATAATCGGCCACCTCAAAAGACCAATCCGTGGTGAAACCTACAGCGTTGCACTGGTTACTCCACATGTTTCAGTGTTTTAAATTAAGCTAGCTCTCTCTTTCCCTTGTCCTGACCACGGCCCTCTGCTCGTCCCCACACTTATGCTTTTACACCCTAAGCTCAACAACCCCTGGGTTACGGAGCAAGATAATGTTCCGAAGCAAGCCAAGCTCCAAATGGCTCATGAAAAACAAAAAACAAAAAAAACGACAGGGTTAAGAGTGGCCTAGTCAAAGTCTGGGCTTAGATTCCATTGAGATGCTGTGGTGTGATTTTAAAACATCTGTTCCTGCTTAGAAATCCTCCAATCAGGCCAATTCTAAGTAACTTTGCATAGAAAAAATGGCCAAAAGTGAATGAAAAGACTCATTGCCATTTATCCCAAATGGCTGAGGGCAGTTATCGAAGCCAAGGGCGGTGCAACCAACCGTTAGCTTTAGGGAGCACTTATTTTATCACATAGGGCCAGGATGATTTAGAAAGCTTTTTCCCTTTAATAAATGAAACATTTAAGTTGGGTAACACAGTAAAAACAGAGGAAATCTGGAGAAGGGAGGAAATACTTTTTTACACAGCGCTGTGTCTGATCAGCTTTTATTCAATGACAGCCGGCCGTATAGGTTTAGGCCTGACATTTTATCACTAATCAGCTCGTGTAGAGGCAGAAGTACAGGGAGAACACACACACACACACACACACACACACACACACACACACACACACACACACACAGAAGCCCTGCAGGCACCAGCAGATATTTATAGAAAGACAAGCTTTCTCTTATGCTTCCCCTCTGCTCTTATTTAGGGAAGACTCTGTGTCCCTCTCACATACACACACACACACACACACACACACACACACACACACGCACACACACACACACACACACACACTAGAAGAGAGATAGGCATCGTAGCAAGGTCAGATGTGCAGACAGACAGCCTGGCATGCCTCCTCTGTGCCAAACTGGCCTGGTTGCATGTCTCTTAATTTAGTGCGTGTTGGTATGCGTGCGTCTATAAAAGGACTTTAGTGCCAGAGGGTGATGAGCGGAGCAGTTTATAGCTTCCTGTAAACACACTGTACAAACACACGCGTTGGCATACATGTCCGAACGAACATGTCGACACCTTCTGACAGGCCAGCGATGGCACCTGACAGGAGACGCCTCCGGCTCCCGGCCGCTGCTGAGCACACACAGCCACCCTCCTCCCACTCCTCACAGGCAGGAAAGGCGCAGCGCTTCATCTAACAACCAATAATCATCGGGTCAATCAGGTCTGAGAGACCACTGAGCGTGTGCAGAACATCCGGCACTAGAAAGCGTTTAAGCGCGAAGCAGGAGAGCGTCGCAGGCAGCGCTCTCCAACTCCAAGTCCTGCAACTTTTGGCCGCGTCTCTGCTCCGACACCCCGGACTCTGATATGAGCTCATTAGCAGAGCCTGACTGCATGCCAGTGAGGTAGTTTAGCCATTTGATCAGCTGTGCAGGGCCAGAGACACGTGTAAAACTCGCAGGAATCCTCGACACTGATTGAAGACGTTCCTTTCAGAGCACTGGAGAACAAATAAGTAAAAACTAACATCCCAGGGTTTTTCAGGAGCAAAGCCTACCTCTTTTGGTGATAATATAGAAATATAGTCTTCGTAGATGGACCGAGCTTTTTCTTCTATGGCACTCTTGTTGATTTCTTGCTTGAGGTCTTCGCAGGCCAGCCAGAACAACATGTTCTCCTCGCTGTACTCGGTTCGCAGGAACTCCCGGAAAACATTGCGACCAGCGGGGTTCCTCATCAGCTTGTCGAACGACTGAGACCACATCTGGACCTCCTCCATCGAGGGTTTGGGGCTGTGGGGCGAAGAGGGGGACATTTGTGTTTGTGAGGTGACGTTTTTCTGGTACCACAGGGAGCATAATGTGGAACAGCAATGTGGCTTAAAGGAAGAAGAAACAAAAATAAGTGGTTTAGTAGAAATTAAAAACTCATCTTATCTCACAGGCAGCTGCGGCTTTAACATTTTCTACTAACATCAATAGTTCAGATTCTAATGAGCGCATTTCTGGTTAGCTGTCATTGCGTAGTTTTCTATTAGATTAATGATAACATAGATTTATGATCAATCTAGTAGAGAACCGTGTAATGTCAGCTAACCAGATTAAGGACCTCTTATTATTCATCTTTAGAGATTACTTCCTTAACCTTTAATTATTATTAGACAAAAAAAAAAACTGTAGTCAAAAATGAATACAACCTGTGTACCGTATCTTTCGAACCATAAGAGGCACTAAATATTCTTCACAAGAGCGTAATATCACCGCAATGCAGAAAAGGAACTAAAAGTAATTTCAAT
Organism: Fundulus heteroclitus; assembly: GCF_011125445.2. Lineage (NCBI taxonomy): Eukaryota > Metazoa > Chordata > Actinopteri > Cyprinodontiformes > Fundulidae > Fundulus > Fundulus heteroclitus. Next base: position 38,805,934 of record NC_046361.1, on the reverse strand, counting down.
TTTCTTGAAATGAGTGTATTTTTCCTTTATTTGCCAACAAGATTTTTGCACTTAAAGTAAGAGCAATTCATCTCTGTCATCTTATTTCAAGTGGAGTAATTCTAATTATCTTATTTTAGGGGTATAAATACTCATTCCATTAACAAATAGTCTTATTCAGCTGCTCAAACCATTCTTTTACTTCCCTTTTTGCAGTGCGTCCCTCCACGTCCACAGCTTTCTATCTGTCTCTGTCAGGAGGACAGAGTAGCTGGACTACACTGCCCTGTTTCTGACATAAGGCCAAAATAAACTTTTATATTGAATTAACTTACTAGGTTTATTGTTGCTAGCGCGTACTCCAGGCTGCCTTACATGAATGCACTTCTAGTTTAGACATTACAGTCAGGCAGTCTGGTAGACAGCTCAGGGGTCCTATCAGGTAGTGACACAGTGTACCGTAATGCTCCTAATATCCATTGAGCGGAGCGGCTTGGTTGCTAACCAAAGTCGTATTTACACATTTTAACAGATTTTTGAGCGCATTGTACCACATAAAATCAGTCAGTAATCACAACGGTGATCAGATATAAGGCACACCGTCAACTTTTGAGAAGAATTAAAGATTTTAAGTGTGCCTTAAAATCCAAAAATATGGTAATAGTCGTTTTTTGGTTGTTTTTTTAAAAGTTTGCAGGGTTTATATGCTTTCCCTTGCATTAACTCAGGTCCAAACTGATCTCTTTGTTTAGGCGTCAGAAGCTAAACGATTGGGGAACCACTGATTTACAGTTTATTTGCAGGCGCTCCAGCTCAGTGTAAGGCATCGCTGACATTTACTGTTATATTAGTCAGCATCAACTTTTAAAATGCTCATTGAAAGCAGTAAAAAAAGGAAGTAATGAGTCGGCAACAGCTGCGAGGCTGCAGAAACCCAGGGATTTTATTTTTAATTTTTACTTCTTCTAAAATTTAAAACTTCTGGGTTTTCCTTTTTACTTCAATCCTCGCCGAAACCTTTCCCCTGTGTCATACAAACAGAAAGAAATGTAATAAAAAAAGAATCTATGAACTGAACCCAATCAGTATTTATACTGTAATCTCTCACCAAGTTTCAAGTTTGGCTTCCATCTTGGTCTCCTGGGATATCCTCTTTCTCCTTCTCCTCTTCCGTCTTTCCTCTTCATTCCTGATGGTGAGACTGACATGATGAAACGGCTTTTATCAAACACACACACACACACACACACACACACACACACACACACACCTGCAGGCTTACACAACACTCACCACAGCTTACCACCAAGTAATTGCTTTTAGAACTACAAACACATGCACGGTCACATCCAACGAGGTTATTATCCCACTTAATGACAGCGCCAGCCCCAGTTATGTTAACAGCAGCGGAAAGCGGTAGTTACAAGTGTCTCTACTTTCACCGGGTGTAATTGACAGTGAGTATACCTTTGGGAACTACTGAGACATAATGACCTCATGGCTACTGTGGACCTGATTTTTCTTCCTTTATGTTTAAATAGGCGGGGTTTCAAAATGCACCGTAACTCTACAGCAGAGGATCATGTGAGAGAGCTTAGGCAGAGAAGGAACCTCCTGGAATGAACTTAAAAGCTCCTTGTTCCCATCTTTGGGCCGACGCTGGTCTGCGACGATCCCGTTGGGGAGATTTGCCTTATGGGCTGGAGTCCCAGGCTCTTTTTGCTTCGCTATTATGAGCTAACTCCCATCAGCATTTCTGTAATAGGGAAACCAGGAACCAAAACGATCAAACTTAAGCCTCTTTCACAAAAACTTTTCTGCCGTATGTTTTCAAAGACCGGCCGCGGGGCGACAGGAGGGATCGGGCAGCGTTGGAGGAAGCACTTTGCGTAAAATCTGCCACAGATGTCTCATTATAGGTTCTTTACCAAACAGTAATGGTGGACAAATTCAGTGTAACGACCTTATTATTGGTGAAATTCCTGAAAGTTTAACGAAATATCTCCCTTTCTAACTCCTCCTGTCAGAGCTGAAATCTGAGTCTTATGCACTCTTCCATAAACCGTGTGCCACCACTGCAGCAGTCCCTGCAGCCACGAAGTGTAACCAAGGTGGGCCGACCTCCAACCCCCTCACTGCATCTGCGATTTCACCAAACTTGGCAAAAAGGGCACCTTAATCCCACCTTGACGCGTTTTGTTAACGGGGCTTTAGAAACATCTGATGAAGTAAAGAAAAGACGACGGAGTAGAGCAGAAGGCAAGCCCACACTGCAAAAAGGGAACTAAAAGTAAGTAAACTTTTCTTGAAAACAGTGTATTTTTCCTTGATTTGATTAACTAAATGAGACTATTTGCCAATGGAATAATATTTTTGCACTTAAAATAGGAACAATTCTTTCTTGGAAACATTTCCAGCTCTCTAATAGTTCAGACATGCTCAACTGCACTGATTCTACCTAGGCGGGTCCTGAGTGTTGTGGAGTGATGATATAGTTTTGGCAGTGACAAGTGGGGTGATGGGGAAGGGGTTATTTTGTTTTATTGTATTATATCTTTGTGCTTCACTACCTGACTTGTTTTACTGTAGTTGTCATACCACTTTTTTTTTATTTGTGAAGTCTATATCTCTCTTGTATGGCACAACAAACTTTTGTATGAACAACTTGTCTTATTGGCTTTTACAAGCCCACCTTGTAACATCTTATAACTGTGCTCTGTTTTTTGTTTTTGTAAAATTCAATAAAAAATATCTTGAGTAAAAAAAATAAAATAGGAACAATTCATCTCTATCACCTTATTTCCAGACGAAGGATATATAATTATCTTAGTTTAGGGGTAAAAATACTAATTTCTTTGGCAAATAGTCTTATTTAGCTCCTCAAATTAGGAAAAAATACACTAATTTCAAGAATTTTTTACTTACTTTAGTTCCCTTTTTGCAGTGCATCATTGAGCTGACGTGTGACGGAGGAGCTAAAACAACCTTCGCTATCCAATCAGGATGGGACATTTCAACCTGCGCTGGTTTTATTCAACCTTTTATTTAACCAGACGAAAGAGCCTTTAAGATGTTTCACAACGGTGACCCGGCCAAGAAAGGCAGCAGCACACGTCACAGGAGACGTCTGTTAGCCCCGCCCCCAGCTGTTTTCGTCCAATGAGAAACCCTCCTCTACCTCCTGGTCTCCTTCCAGTCAAAACACGCGCTTCAAGCTCGTGCACAATCCTCCGGAGGAAACCAGGCTTCATGCCAGGACCTTTCTTCGTTTTTTTCTTTGACATGAATGACTATGTCTCATTCTCAGGTAAATTATATTTTCCTATGTGAACAAGAGGAGGAGCTGTTCTGCGCTTTGTTGTGAAATCGGCAGAGAAAAGTCGTCCCGCGTTGTCTCGAGGTCGCTGATAATTCCTACTAAAAAAAAAAGCTTGGACTGGCTCAATCGTGCAATCAATTAGTCATCTGTTATTATCAAACTATGTCTTTTAACTCACAATATATTTTTCTAAACCAGACTCTAAGATATTAAACGCTGGCACTGTTCGAGGGATTTCCAAACTATTGCTTGAGAGTCGATGGGTGGGAATTTATCATTAAACTAAAAGTTTAAAATTTATTCATGTTTGCATGGTGGATCACAGCCATGATTAAATAAGTAGAATTATTTAAAGATTAGAGATTAGATTTCAATTAAAGAGAAGAGAGAGGGCTGCCGCTGACCATATCACACGTATCACGTGCCTCACAAATAAATACGCCAATAGGGCAAGAAACCACAACAATCCCCCTTCATCATATAGTAATTAACAGGTTTTTGTTCTGAGGTCAGTTAGGGAAGTTTAATCAGGAATCAGGACTCAGACATACTTTAATAATCTCAGGGATTATTAAAAACCAAAAAACCACAACATCCAAAAAAAGGGATTGTTAATGATTGCTGCAGCTAAGTTTCCTTTATCTACACTGCAAAAAGGAAACTAAAGGTAAGCAAAATATTCTTGAAATTTGTGTATTTCTCCTTGATTTTAGAAGGTAAATAAAACTTGGAATTCCAATGGAATAAGATTTTTACACTAAACATATGAACAATTAATCTTATTTTAATTGCAGGATTTCTAATGATCTTATTTTATGGGTAAATATACTAATTTCATTGGCAAATTTTCTTAATTACCTGCTCAAATAAAGGGAAAAATACACAAATTTCAAGAAATTTTTACTTACTTTTCATTACCTTTTTGTAGTGTAGTGCAGGGGTGTACACATTTTTTGGTACATTGGCCAAAATTGAAAGTCAAAGACACTCGAGGCCCAGAAAATTAACACATTTTATTTTTAAACCGAAAGAATTATGTAATTTTTTTTACCTGCTCTACAAAATATGATAATTTTAAATAAATTAGTCAATTTTTTTGTAGGAAATTAATGTGTAAATCATTGTAGATCCAAATCCAAATCCAAAATAATTTAATTAGACTCGTTAACAATAATATATTGCTAGACTTTTTGGTCTAGCAATATAAGAACAGTATTTGGGTCGGTTGTTCTTTGGAAACACTTGCTGTATTTAGCTAATAACGGAATTCAAAGCAGATTTATTGCACCAAAGTCTACAGTTGAGTAATTTAATGTCATTGGATAGATGTTACTGTGAAATTTAAAAAGTGTGTTTATTAAAAGATGAATACTTTTTGTTGTACGTAACATTAATAGTAGGATTTGAACTTTTCTGTAATAATTTTGCCCTAATTAAAAACTAAAACCTTCCATCTGCATTCGCCACCTGTGCTGGTGGACCAAATCTTTCTTCAGATGCAGTTGGGGGGCCACCCAGAATCAGTGCAGGGGCCACAGATGGCCCCCGGGCCGTACCTTGGCCATGCCTACTCTAATGTGATTACATAGAAATGTATCAGACAAGCAGGAAGTCAGTAAGCTTCAAAATAGACCAGAAACAACAATAAGTAACTACTGTAAAACATAAATAAAACAAATTTATAAAACATTTAAAACTACATGCAATACCAAAAAAAAAGAATATACATATTTAGATTATTGCAATAGTTTATGTTTTAAAAGTACTTTATTAAGGCAGCGTTTAAGAGGAAAGGACCGCATCCATCCTGGGTCCAAGTGACCGAATGGAGCTTTGGACTCAGTCGCCTCCCTTTGGATGTTTTCTGGTCGTGATCCCATCAAAGACCCAGAACTGGAGGAACTCTGTGGGAACGTCTAGGAATCCCCCTGAAAACGCAGGAGTGTGTCGCTGGGCAGAGGGACGTCTGGGCTTTCCGCCTGAACCCTAAACCCCACCCTTGATGCTGGCCAGGAGTGCTACCATCTGCACCACCAGAAATGATCCCTGAACTCAAAGCAGACCAGGTCACTCACAGCTTTAGGACCAATATATACATTCTGTTGAAGACAACGAAGAAGGCTTGCTGGTGACAAACTGATTAAATGTAGCTACTAGTCTAATCAGCACTCTGAATACAACTAGGGTTGCACCAATAGCTCGTCTAATTAGACATAAAAATGCCTCTGCGCTCTAATGAAAGCTGTTTCTGATACCCTAACACACCCCAGCTAAGAGGCTAATTTTAGCTACATGTGGCACAGCTTTGGTGGAGGGTTTGTTACTCAGTGAGGAGGGCCCAGAGCTGGCTATTTATAAGACCTGTAAGACGTTTAAAGGAAAGCAAATCTCGTTTGAAGGTATGTCTGCTTCTCACTTTGCTGCTTTGTAACATAAAAAGTCAGGTTTTTCTTCAAAGAACCAGCCTCGTTTCAGTTGATCTCTCCTTCCTCAGTGTTTTATGACACAAGTGCATGTTGGTTTAAATCAAGGGACAATTGCTGATACAGATTTTTATCTTTATATTGCTTCGACTCTCATGCTGCTATAAATCTGCATGCTAGTAACTCTTGTTCTTAGAAAATCCAAAATGGGAACTGGACTAGAAAACTGCAGCCAGAGCCCCTCTGAAAATAGACTTCAGTTCATGAAGTTCTTGTTTTTACCCGTGCAGCATTTTAATAATCTAATCAAGTGGGAATAAAACTCTGAATCAGGTTTTTTTTTCCAAATCTGACAGCTAGGTTTGCAATAAAAACTTATTATCGCCTCCAAGTGCAGATTGTTGATCGACGCAGTGCTGATGAGCATATTTCACCAGCGACTGAGCAGTTTCTATTCAGCACTTGTGGAGCCGTGGCTGCATCTGTCTCCTACCTCTGGGTTTTACGACACAAGCACACGTTGGTTTGTTTGCGGCGGTGTGTGCTGGTTTCTTACCATGAGCAGCTGCAGCAGCAGCACCAGCAAAAGCAGCAGGCGTTGGGCCGCTGGGAATTCTGGGTAGTGGTCAAGCCCCGGGCCTCTCCTGCCCCGCTCAGGGCCGAGGTCTCGCTGCGACCTCCCCCCATGGCCAGCTCGACCCCCCGCTCGGCTGGAATCGGACCTGTGTACTGCACAGAGACGGAGAGCCACTGTGATTTTCACTTTTAATAATTTTAATACATTTACAGTATGAACAGAATGTAGCATTCAGCCGACTAAAATTATAACATTAGTCGCCCCCCACCCCCACCCCAAACACATTGTCACAGCAGAAAATCTTGTAAACTGGAAACCAATGAATGACACAAAAATCTAATCAGACCAGGGAAGGAAAAAAACAAAAATTCACATTTTGTGCTGAAGCAGTGACAGATGAATCTAACAGAGTAGGAAAATTATTTAAAAAATGTATTTAAGCTCAAACTGGACTCAAGACTGTGTCCTGGAGTCAAACTATAGAGATGATTCTCTCCCCTCTTTTCTTTGCCTCTTTCATGTCTGCTAGACTGCAAATAAAGGCGACTAGAATCATAAAACCTTTAAAAAAAGATTTAAAGGAGCAAAGTGTAAGTTCCAGGATTTTTGCAGACATCGCCCCCTCTGGTGACAAAGTGAAACGACACCAGTGTTCAGACCTGCGTGGGAGAAGAGGAACAGCATCCGCTGCTGCGACTGCGCAGATCTTTTGCTCAGAGGCGTAACGTCTGCTGAGCTAAGAAAGCTAGAAATATTCACTCGTGTTCTGTTGCTAACGTATCGACTGCGGCGGAGACTCAACAAAGTAGCCTGGTGAGCGAGAACGTGCATCGCGTCACAGCCACGCATACGCCCAGAGGATTCGGCCCGAATCATTCTCTCATGAACTTAATATGCGGCGTAAACAGGCAGCTGCGGTAAACAGAAGATAGCTAATTAGAAATAACATTCATAACTTCAAAACGTGCACTATGCACTTTTACGTAAATGTTAGTTCCTTTTTTATGACCAGAAATGCATTTGTGCATTTCACAAAGGAAAAGAGGAGCTGTTGGTCTCCAACAGTTTTTAGTTAAAGGAGCACCTTTAATAAACCTCAGCGCTACTAACGTCCAATGATGAGCCTCCATGTTGGCAGATGATAACTCTGTCCTCACTGCTGTTGCTTCCGGTGTTTGTGTTTCTTTCTTTTCTTTGTTTTCACTCAATAACTGGTTTGACTTCAAATGTAACTGCGTAAAATACTTCAATCATACCAACGGTTCAGCTTTTGTTAAGTACTCCCAAATTGTAGTTTATTACAGTAATGCGAGTAAATGAAACGGGTAATTTTCCACCATTTAGCTCCTTTACTGCATCAAACCACCTTGTTGGTCTGCACACAAACACTTCTTACTGGCATGGCATAAGTATTACGCTGCTACGGCTCCTTCGGCTTCATGCGGTTTCATGTTTGTGCTCAAACTGCTCTGTGCGGACACAGTATTCGGCTCGGTGGATGTCCTTGGAGTCAGCAGAAGTAGTTGTGGCATGTGATAAGACCGCCCCCAATGGAAGCCTCCCTGGGGAGTCTGTCCAGAAATATCCCGCAGGGAGAAGGCCCTGGGACAGACCAGCAAGTAGCTGGGCGGTATATATTTCTTCTCTGACCTGGGAGAACCTCGGGAACCCCCATGACAACCTGCTGAATGTTGGAGAGAAGCATGTCCTGGTTTTCTCCCTGGACAAGCCACTCTGCTTGGAAAAAAGTGTTTGCTCCTTTACAAAGTTCTTCTGTTTTTGCTTTTTTTTTTCACGTAATGTGTTTCAGATCGTTTATAAGCATAAGTACATTTGGAATCATGCAAAATAAACACAAAATTGTGTCTTTTCCCAACTAAGCTGGTCCTGTGTGATAAAGAAACTCCTCCTAAACCAAAGACAACATCCCTGCCTTAGACTCTGGCTTCCTACAATCTTTGGAGACGAACAAAATAGCTTGGTTGACATTTAAAAAAAAAAGTACAAGGCCATGCTCGATGTAACAATTAAAATGTGAACTGAGCAAAATGAATTATCCAAAGTACACCTGAGTGACCCGAGGGCATTTTTTTTTTTTTTTTTTTTTTTTTTTGCCTTTTAACCTGATTTAAAAGGTTGAAAGAACAAAGTTTCAGTTTAGTTTGTCTATTTTTACACTCAAACACTAGTGATTGGGAGAGAAGAGATACTGTCATTGAAAGTAAGATAAAACGAAGGGGCAGTGGATAAAGAGTGAAGGTAACACTCTGGCAGATAAAAGAGAAGATAAGATGTTGGCAAAGGAGACTGGAGTCTAAAAGAGGGACAGGGAAACAGGAGATTTTACAAACTGAGAGCTGGAGACACAAAGCAGAGAAATAGAGACGTGATGTAACACAGAGGAAGTGAAAGAGAGTGGGTATGGAAACAGAGCAGCCAATGTGATGCATCATGTGATTGAGCTGTGATCACACATACAAACACACACAGAACCCAATGCATGCAGATGGATTTTATAAATACGGACTCAGTTAGTTTTCCTAACTATGATTTGAAATATTTGTTTAAAACTGCATCCTTTGGGAAATGCATAGACAGAAAGCCCACTGAAGGACAAAATAAATGTCTCCGTAGTCCACAACGTGCCACTGTTCTACTTCTTCTGGTTTCTATCAGCCAGCACTGATTTATCTGATAAAACTAAAACCAATCATTGCTGCAGTTGATTGGTGTCATTGTGCAGAAATGCGGAGGACTTGCAAAAAAAAAAAAGCTTCAAATCTGAGAAAATTATCAGTGGGGTGGGGGAATGGGTTGGTAAATATATCAACCGGAGTTTCCTCTTTAAAAGGACACGAGCAGAAACGTCACAGATGAAAAAAAAAAAAAAAAACATAAACCGTCGGTTTGGTTGGAACGTTGTTACTTTTTCAGGTTATCAACCCACTGGCACAAGGAAACTAAACTCCTTAAAGGAGCAATAAGCTAAATGTCAGCGCTTGGAGGGCTGTTGAGCACTGTCAAAACAAGATGTGTAACAAGACAAACCTCTCTTTACCTTGAAATTAGTTTGTTTGTCCTTGATTTGAGCCGGTAAATAAGATTATCTGTCAGTGGAATGAGTATTTTTACCCCTAAAATAAGATAATTAGATACACTGCACTTGAAATAAGGTGATGGAGATAAGTTATTCCTATTTTAAGTCATTATTCCATTGACAGATCATTTAAATTGCCTTTTTAAATCAAGCAGAAAACTTTATTTCAAGAAAACTTTAGTTACTATTAGTGATCTTTTGCAGTGCATTGATGTATAAAAAGGTTATTAGGAAAACTCATAAATGTGAGCTTTTATTGATGATACGCTAAAGGTGCAGCTCTGCAGCAAATTCTGTGACGTAATTGTTTGAAAAACCAAATGGAGAATACAGAGAGCTGTACAGCTTGAACAATATTACCAAAAAAGAATACAGATATTTACACAGCATAACCTGGATATTTACCTGGACAGATTTTCTGCGTTCCCAGAGACACCAAGTACACAACTAAATATATTTAAGGACTACCGCATTTTTCAGACTACAAGAGGCACTTAAAATCCTTAAATCTTTTAAAAATTGATGCTGCGCCTTATAATCTGGTGTGCTTTATAATGTGGTGTGCCTTATATATGATCACCGTTGTGCTTACTGGCTGATTTTATGTGGTATAATGCGCTCAAAAATCTGTTAAAATGTAGAAGTATGACTTTGGTGAGCAACAAAGCCGCTCCACTCACTGGATATTAGGAGCATTACGGTACACTGTGTCACTGCCAGATAGGACCCCTGAGCTGTCTACAAGACTGCCTGACTGTAATGTCTAAACTAGAAGAGCATTCATGTAAGGCAGCCTGGAGTACGCGCTAGCAACAATAAACCTAGTAAGTTAATTCAATATAGAAGTTACGTTTATTTTGGCCTTATTTTAGAAACAGGGCAGTTTAGTCCAGCTACTCTGTCCTCCTGAAGGGCCGCACTGCAAAATGGGAAGTAAAAGTAAGTAAAATTTTCTTGAAATTAGTATATTTTTGCTTGATTTGAGCAGCTAAATAAGACTATTTGCTATTGGAATGAATATTTCTACCCCTGAAATAAGATGATGGGGATGAATTGTTCTTAATTTAAGTGTAACAATCTTATTCCACTGGCAAATAGTCTTATTTATCAGCTCAAATCAAGGAAAATTACACTCATTCCAAGAAAATTTTACGTACTTTTAGTTCCCTTTTTGCAGATGCGGAGTGATATGACACACTTGTGAAGAATATTTTATGCGCCTTATAATCCGGTGCGAAAAATATGGTAAAAAGGTTGATTTTGCATGATATGTCCTCTTTAAAGAAAGACCACCAATGGTAGAGCTGCTGACAGATGTAGAGTCTGTGTGAGTTTACTCACTGCAGAAACACACACAGACAAGTTAAACATAATCAGTCATGTTTAAGCACACACACACACACACACACACACACTTACACAAAAGCAGCAATACGATATCTCTGTGTTATATAAGATGGGGCGAGTGATAACTGAAGGTAAGGGAGTGTCTCCTATCTTTTCTCTGCCATATCAGGTAAACTGTGTGTGTGTGTGTGTGTGTGAAGCAGAATGAGGGCAGGAAACATTGATTACAAGGTTTCAAACGACAGAGAGCGGACGATCTAAAAAAAAAAAAAAACACACAACAGTGTGAAAACACGGTATGATGAAAACAATAAAGAGAAACAAAAACTAGACCCATGACCAGACAAAAGGAACATGCAAATAATGTAAGCAGATGTACCATTTCCTCTTTTATCCCATGTGACTTTTCAGTGTGAGCGTATTTAATGGGATCTGGGTTTTTGTGTTAATCTGATTAAACTGGATGACATTTAAATGACTTAGCGACAATCCTCACGTGAGCACCAAAAGGTAACTAAAAGGACAGATAATAACCTCATTCAAAGCGTAGAACACCTGTAAGTAAAGAGAAAAACCGGCTGCATCTTCTGAACAGAAACCCCAGCTGATATTCCAATAGTTGCATTTAGACTTTTCTGTCCCCTCAAATCTCTCAAGGATGCACATAAACACACACGCACAGGTCAGCTGATATTGAGGGTGCAACGGTGAGGCGGTCTACAGGAAGGGACAAAGCAGACTGTACTGTACAGGGTGTGTAAGAAGATGCTGCAGACCGTCTATAAGCCTGTGGCGGAGAGCCTGACCTCATCATGTTGGGGTAGCAGCACCAGAGACAGTGACTTAAACAAGCTAAAACACAGGACTAGATAACCTGGCCAGGCAGACTGACATTGTGCAGCACTGTAGTTCTGCACATTGTCAATGTGGGACTGCTCCCATCATATCCGTTTGGGCAAAGGAAGGACATTCAGAAATCTCTGAGCTGATTGCACTGCAAAAAGGGAACTAAAAGTAAGATTAATTTTCTTAAAATTAGTGTATTTGACCTTCATTTGAGCAGATAAATAAGATTATCTGCCAATGAAATGAGTATTTTTGGCCCCTAAAATAGGATAATTAGATATAATGCACTTGAAATAAGATGATGGAGATGAACTGTTTCTATGTTAAGTGCAAAAATCTTCTTCCATTGGCAGTTCATTTAAACTTGCATGCTCAAATTATGGGCAAATACACGCGTTTTAAGAAAAATTTATTTTTGGGAGGATGGAGCCCGTCAGCCCTATCCTGGCTTCCCTCCACTGGCTCCCTGTGCATTTTAGAGTTGATTTTTATCTGTTTTTAAGAGTTGACATGGTCTGGCCCCGTCTTACCTCTCTGAACTGCTTCACCCACACCCTCCTGCTCTTTGCCTCAGGTCAGCAGACCAGCTGCTCCTGGAGGTACAGAGATCTAAACTCAAGCTCAGAGGAGACAGAGCTTTTAGTGTTGCCGCTCCTGATTTATGTAACAATCTGCCGCTCCATATTAGAAGTATCCCTTTATTGTCCACATTTAAAACTCGCCTTAAGACACATTTTTATTCCCTGGCTTTTAACTCATGTTGAGACTTTTGCTCGTTCCTTTTCTATATTTCTAATGTAATCTTTGGTGTTTTGTTTTTCCATTTTAAATGTTAATTGGTTATTGTCTGTACAGCACTTTGTCCCAGCTGCTGTTGTTTTAAAGTGCTTTATAAATAAAGTAGTAGTAATTGGTGTTTTTAGCCAATCATGGCATCAGATTGAAATGTAAGCAGTAAGCTGGTCTACAAAATTGTAGATTCTGACAAAACAGAAGTGATGGCATGTTAGTGTTGGTTCAGCTGTGGGTTCAACCGCTCTTGCTTTTGTCACACCGGCATGTCCCGCCTTGAACCTCAACCCTGCAACGTGATTGGCCCAAACCATTCTTGGCTGAAGCTGGAGCCGGAAAAAGATGGACTCTTGTGTGTTTGTGAACGCACAAATACCGCAAGGATTCATCTTGCAGGCAAGGTTTCCCTCTAGAGCTTCTGGAGAGGATTGTATAAAAAAAGATTCCTCATAAAATGAAGAACATTATGGATAACCCTGAGCATCCTCTTCATCAGACTGTATTAGAAAAGCGTCTCCAGTCAGAAGCTTCTCCAGAGCCGCTGTAATGCAGACCTCTACCGTAGATCCTTTGTCCCTACAGCCATCTGCATCTACAATACACCAACCCCTCAGAAAAACTTGCATTGTATATATATTTGCTTTAATCTTGTAATTTATCCCGATTGATGAAGGTTCCCATCTGTTTTAGACCCTTAGTCTACTTAATGCGGTCTTGTTTTGTAACGTGAAGATGGCAGAAGGCGGTGAGAAGCGGCGAAACGTCCTCCCACAGGCGTGAATTTAACGTGTGGTTGGTATGAAACGTCTTGTGGTAGACGGCACCATTTTATTTCTGGAAATGAAACCAACAAAACCGTTTTGGTGTGTAATGGGACAGAGGAGAAAATACCAGCAGAGGAATCATTTAGCAAAGAAAAATCCTTCCAAGTCCATTTGTGTTGACCATTTTCAATTTAAAAATAAATGCAGATTAAAGAAACATACACTGTGCAGGATTTGGTACACGATGGCGTTTATATAATCTGTGACACGGTAAATCTGAGAAAGCCCCTCTGTGAATTTACTGATGTAATTAATTAGTCTCATAATTTAATGAAATCAATTAATATCTCTCTGTAGCTATTCTAAAAGAACCTGTTCTTATTTTTGACCATTTTCCATTTCTCCTTCATTTAGAATTTGTTTATATTTTCATATTTTAATGTTTTAAAAAAATATATATATATCTAAAAGGATTGTTAGAGTTTTAAATTGCTTCGTTTATGTGTGTTTAATCTTTATTGAAGCACAATTTACGGTTGTGCAACGTGCATAAAGTGTTCGGGCAGCATCGGATCAAACCAAATTCATCTGCACCGTTAGCGACGCATGAATACGTGTCATGTAAGGAAGGGATCCAACCAGCGTTTACAGTCTACAAATAGACCTGATGGGAATCTCAGGGCACCCTCATTTTGTCTGTCACTTTCTTTTTTCTGTTTATGTTCCACATTTGTTTGCAAATGACACACAGACGAATCCTAATGGGAACTATTTTGACTCCAAGGTAAACAGTAAGCCTATAATAGAAAAAAAACCTTTGTCCTAGAACATGAACTAAGAGAGTTGCTCCATATTTTTGTAATTTGGTCCAAATGTATCCATCTTTTCACAAACTCAAGGTTCAAGCGTCTTTTTTTTCTTTAGCCAACTGCAAAACTGGATTCATGGCACATATAATTTCCACAGTCTGCAGACCTTAAACGTGAAACATGCATACACGACAGAGATTATGGATGGACGGATCTGATGGAATGAGCCGACTCAGCATTCATGTACTGTGCTACATACGCAGAATAACAATCCAGTAAAGATTTCCAAAAATATAAGTGTTAGTTTAGAAGAAAAAAAAAAAGAAAAGCTATGAGTAAATACACAATGACAACTAAACAGTAATCACCTTAGTGTTGGAGAACTGGTAAACTCCCTGTCCCTCCGAGCTTTGGCAGCACAGATGGGCTCACATGCCATGCCAATAAAGCAATATGAAATTCAAATGAAGAGAGAGACCGACAGCCGGGGCCTTTTTTTTTTTTTTTTGTACAGCATGTCCATCCTTCCATCTACCAGCTCACACACGTTCCAACCACAGCTGCAGCTAACAGCAGGCTTTAAGTAATGAAGCGCTCATTTTCGGTATTAATCTGAGACATTACAGCTCTATAATCTCTCCACCTGATCACCACCTGTCCACAGAGCGGCTCTGTGGGCCAGATCAAAAGACAACTGTGGGACGTAAAAGAGACAAATCTCGATCTTCTACGCAGACGTTGGCTAAAAGAAAGAGCGCGAAGAAAGAAACAGAGGAAGAGAAAAACAAGATGGAGGTTTTCTGAATTTATTATTCACGATAGCTGTGTTGACATGCACAAAATTTCACGATCGGATTAAAACGTATTCGGATTAAATAATCGGGTCGTACCGTTTATACGGGCACAGAATCAATTAATCTGATCATAATGTGGCTGTATATGCACCTGGCTTTATTCAGAATAGAATAATCCGATCTTAATCCGATCATCACATTACAATTGACTTGTTTACATGCACGCTTTTTTATTCCGAGCGGACCTTTATTCCGATTACTTTGGTCCATGTAAACGTAGCTAGTGTTAACCTTAAGAATACAATCAAAAAGCTCAAAAAGGACGATGGTTACTCAACCCCAACAAACACTCAAAAAAAAAGAAGTGGCTAATAGCGCGTAAACTTCTACTAATGTCCTATAAAAAATGAAAGAAGATAAATTTCAGCTGACCCTGAAACTAAAAGCAATTTGCAGTTAAACATATTTTAAAATGCTAATTCATCAAAATCCCTTCATCTATCCTTAGAAATGACTGCTGTCACAGCTACACAAATGCACCACACCAAGGGGTAAATAGACCAGAGTTCTTCCTAAATGGACCAAAAACCTCAGGTTTGACAACATCCCGTGAAAAATATTCAATTCAATTCAATACATTTTATTTAAATAGATAAAACAATTGTTTTTTGCTGGTCCACATGCCGAGCTCTACTATGATCGATAAATCTTAAAGATTATCGAAACGTAAAATTTTCAAAGAATTGAGTTTCTTTATTACAAGATACCAAAGAGATATTTCAGTTCATTGTGTCTTCATGTAAACTTAATGAATTATAAAATAGCGATGCACAAATTAATCACCAAGTGACTCAAATCAGTGAATTTTTTTTCTTCTGCCTAAAAATTGCATATTGCCTTTAGTAAAGTTTAGTTTATTTTCATAATAAATATGAATTATAAAATTTCTAGTTTTGTAATGGACACATTTTTAACTGCACTCATTATGGACAGGTCAACAGTTTGTCTTCAGATACACACGTTTTCTTATTTCTGATAAGCAGTGAGACTGGTTGGAGTCGTTTAAAGTAGCCAATAGCTGCTGGACAGGATCCTTTTATTCTGCTTCAGTCTGAGGCCCAGTCCACACGTAGCCGCACATCTGGATAAAAGGATAAGTTTTTATGCAGTTAGGCCTCTCATCCACACGTAAACTGCATTTTACATCCCTGAAAAGAAATGGTTCTCAAAACTCCGGCCAAAGTGGAGATTTTTAGAAACCTCTTCGTTTGTGTGTACGTGACAAGACGGGGTTTTAGGGTCCGGCGCTGATGCCACATGTTCGGCCCTCGTTATAGACTTGGCCGTACAGTGGAGTAAAAAATAAATGCTGTCAAAAAGATGCTGATTTCTACGTTGTTCCTGTGATTGATTGTCAGCAATATGAGTCTAATCAAGGTAAAACTGGACATTTTCACTGACCTACAGCATCTCCAGTTGTTTATTTCCAACTGACATTACCTCAGCCCTACAGCATTTCCTGTTTTAACCTCGGTATCGAGACTTCAAAGTAAAAGCGTACATGGAACATTATAAACATTACAGCTGGTTCAGAGCATTTTTTGTTTTTGTTTTACAAGCCCAGCTGCTCTAATAAGATGAGATGCAGAGGAGAAAAAGCGCTTGAAGGTCAGCGGTTTTTACCCAGGCACAATGATGTTCAACATCGCTTTTATTCTGAAGGACTCTGACATGGCATGTTTAAAATAACGGTCAATGGTGAATTTACACGGGTTTGTGTGGATGAAAACTTTTCTGAAAACAATCCTGTGAGTTAGGTATTAAATACCCGGCTGCGTGTGTACAAGGCCTGAATGTTACTTTTCTGGTCTAGTTTTTTTTTTTTTTGCACACAGCACATGTTTGTTTCAGCGACTCAGAGCCAAATGTGGTGCAATAGAGATGAATAAATGGTTGAATAAGGAACGGATCTTCTCCAACCTCCTGCCCTGACTTGTTAGGTTCTGATAGAGCTCTGCTAATGTCCCGTTAAAGAGCACACACACACACACACACACACACACACACACACACACACACACACACACACACACACACACACACACTCTGCATTACTAGTTTGTTCGATCTGTCCTCTTCACTTTTTCTCTGAAAGTGTCCTGCAGACCCCTCGCTCAGTCACACATTAAAGCAGCATGGCTCTATAAATGCATCTTAGCGGTGCACCGAGGTGACGGACAATTCAGCAAAGGGCTGCACCGACAAACCATATCCCACTCCAAATCAATCACCAGTTCTTACAGGGAGATGTCCATTTTAAACACATGCTCACACTGACTAAATGCACACAATTAAGCTACATTTTCTCACACATGCATTCAAATTTATCTGACGTTTACTCGGGGCAACAGGCACACAGTTCCCCCTAGACAACAGGCCACAGAGTTAGGGTGCTCAGACCCACATAAGCTCCTTTTTTCCGGTCAAACAAGAAGGATGGTGTAAAAAAATTAAAAAGAAATACTGTTTAAATAAGAAAGAAGCCTATTAAACAAATGTTCTCTGCTGTCAGAGCTAAAAGATGCAATTTGGTGATAGGAAGTTGAGGTTACACAATCTGGTGGTCATTTCCTGCATGGAACGATCAGCTTTAACATTAAGAACACAGAGAGTAAACACAATGTTTTGTTTTCATGGACAAGCCGTCACATTTTTGGATTATTTTGTTTGTTTGTAGAAATCAACAATGCAACTGTGGAAAGTTTTAAAAGCTGTGACGCAAGCTGGCAAATGAAAATCAAGCGGCCAGAATCAGATAGCAGCTCATCGAACATGTCTAATATGTTACATGTGTTGTGTTCTTCTGATCGTATCAGCGAGAGGACACGACGTTGCACAACCCGCAAAAACCAATTTCGCATAAACTAAGAGTGTCCAAATCTTGATGACGTTGCAATTTCAAATTCCACCACATGGAGTTAAAGACTTTGGTTAAAAGAAGAAAAAAAAAAGCCAAACGAGAATTTACATTTTTAACTACAGATGGGTTCTTAGCTAAAGTTAACTAACGATGCTACTAAATAACAGCACGATATTCGACTCCGTCAGCGTACCGACTATAACCTGTTGAGCTATTAGGTCAAAAACTGGTCTAGTTGGGACAGAAGCCGTAGAGCATGGCGACTATTCAGAGGCAAAGCTCACCAGAGACGAGACGATTCAAGCCTGGACCAACGAGGGTTTACTGAACGACAGAACAAACAGGTCTCTCTGCTGCTGCCTGCTCGTTCACCAGCGCTGGTTCTGTCAGGCGACATGCCGCCCCTCCAGCTGAGAAGGAAGAGACGAGAGGCGGCCCAAAGCAACAGGAAAAGATGGATGGAGACACCGAGGCAGGAAACAGTCAGAGGTATTGTGACACACGGGGCTTCTTCTCTCTTTCTTTATGAAACTTGATGAATCAGACTGGGTGTCCAGAGAAACACACACGCACACCCACACACGCCCATCCCCTTCAGCCAGCATGATATGGGCTGATTTAAGCTTTGTTTGCATCAATGAAAGCAAAAAAAATAAAAGTAAATCAGCATTCCAGCTTATTGTGAGCCTGGAAATCAGTGGAGTTGAGTCCAGTCTAGGCTTGTTAATGATGGTTTCTTACACACCCACAAAAAAATTAATAGTCTCCTTTATCTTCATGCTACACAAAACATCTGGAATCCATGCAACGTGCGGGAACGTTTTTTCCATAAATATGACCAAGTGTTAGATTTCATGTGAATAACTAACCACCTCTAAAACCGACTAAAAATGATAGAAAGTGTAAATAGATACCATTTAGGCCTCCTTTTCATTACTGGAATCCTTAAGTTGCTGGCAGCGGACGAATATTCAAAACTGATAAATGAACTTACTGTGTAAGATTTAATAGCTCTGTAAACCACCCACTGATACTTTTCTGAGAAAAAAAAAACATTTAAAGAAAAGGAACATCCTCTGAGCTGAATAAGCTGAAAAAGATCCAAAAAGACAAAACTACAACTTACTCAGGTTTTGCGAGTATTTTTAAAAATATGCTGAAAATGTAGGATCACAAGCTGATATTAAAGCACAAACTGTGGAACCCGCAGCTTCACTTCCTACTAAATGAACAAAGCATTTAACTGCCACTGCAAAGCTCTGCACAACAAAGAGCTGTTTATTCGTAAATATACTTTAAAGCCTAACTCATTCCCAAACTTGTTTTTACACATAAACTGGTAATACGGTTGTCTTATAGAGCTGTCTACACACCCTGGTCATTATTTTGACAAATTATTTGTTGAATTACGGGACAGTGCTGTGAACGTATCATTCGCAGCCCAGAAGGGCTTTTTTATAAGTTTTTTGCGTGAGGAATGCCATGTGTGGCGTGTGGCGTGTGCAGTCAGGGAAATGCTCATGTCTCATGGTCATAGCATGACAGTTGAGAGCCCTGATTTAAAACAACTAAACGTCCCCGATCACAGTTAGCGCTGTGGTGAAAAAACAAATTACTATCATCGTTACAATAGGAAAATTGCAACTACTTGCAATGGAGCTCTACACTCAGGTATAATCAGACGTTACAAAGCGTGTAAGTCAGTGGTAGACTCCGGACCTCGAGGGCCGGTGTCCTGCAACTTTTAGGCTATGTTCACACTGCAGGGTTTGATGCTCAATTCCTATTTTTTGCTGAAATTGCATTTTTCTGAGGTGGTTGTTCATACTACTATTAAATGTGACCGCTATCCTACTTATACTTCTGTCTGAACGGTTAAAGACCACAAAGCAACCTGCATGCGAAGATAACAGGAGGTGTCACACAGCAGCGCACTGATTACGGACGTAATGGTGAATGTAATGGTTTCTTGATCATCAAAAGTTTTGTTAAAAAGCTGTTGAACAATGGGAAACGACAATATTAAGATCACATCCTAAGAATAAATACGGTAAGAAAAAACCAGCAAAGCTTTTAACAGTCTTTTAAGAGGCGCTAGCTGCTACTGCTGTGTGTGAATGACGTATGAAATACGGCATGACTGTTCAGACAGCGGATGCTTTAAAAGATATCCGATGAGCATCCGAAGTATTAGATACGGAAGTGGCACAAATGGGATGTTTTGGTAGGTGATAGGATCGGAATTGGGCCGTTCACACTGCCATGAAGAAGACGGCTATGGATCGCATATGGGCAAAAAGATCGGATTTGGGTCGCATTTCCCTGCAGTGTGAACGTAACCTTAGATGCATCTCTGCTTCAACACATCTGATTCCAACATGAGCTCATTAGCAGAGCTTAACTGCATGCTGGTGAGGAAGTTTAGTCATTCCATTCAGGTGTGCAGGGCAAGAGTCATCTAAAATCTGCAGGACACAGGCCCTCAAGGACTTGCATTTGAGACCACTGGTTTAAGGAACAGGTAGGCAGAAAATATACCCGAAAGTAAGGATACAGAACAAAAACTCACACAGTGGCACTATTATATGCACTCATAGCTTGCCATACACACCAACCCCATTGAGCCCAGATCTAAGCCCAAGGCTTGTTAAAAACAAGCAGCTGTATTTGCAACTTATGGTTGCTTTTTTACCAACAATTACTGCAACAGCCCTGGTTTCATGAACAAGTCCGATCCATGGAGGAACCGTGTTGCAGCTCCAAGTACTTAAAGAACCTGTAACTGATGGTTTTGTAATCCATGGAGTATCTATCACAGCGGGAGTTGATGCTTCGTGCAGTTAGAGCTGCTTCAGCAGCAAAAAGGAAACCAAGCTAATATTAGGTGTGATGGGCTCATACAGTTATGGCTTTTTGTCCTTTGAAGTGCAACAACAACAAAAAAAAAGAGAGAGAAAAGCAGTAACAGTACATATGGAAACTTTGTTTTCATGGGTGTTAAATCAACTGGAAAGAGAAAACGGGTGAGGAAGGACAAAGAGGAGCAGAAGATTTACCAGTACATCCGCCATGCCGTGAGGGTGGGCAGTCTGTTAGCGTGCGAGTCGTCAGGGATGTTAGCAGGCTGGACACATGCATGTCATCCCCCCTTCTTCCTCGGACCTCTGCTTTACAAACACACGCACACACGCGCACACACACGCACAAGCGTGAGCACACACGCAGGAGAACGCACAGATGTGTCCGCAGACATGCATTTGCACAAAATCAAACGAAAGCGCACACAATGCAAATTTACCGTATAAGTAATTAAAAAGAAAAATGACAAAAAAAAAAAATTCCACATATGGAGTAGAGCACACACACAGCGGCAGATAGAGCAGCCACAAAGTTCACCGACATCCCAATGGAGACAGAAACAACATCAGCGCAGACACACACACACACACACACACACACAGAAACAGAAGAAGAGAAGTAAAAGGCCACAGTGAATGCGTGTCCCAACTCAGACCATGAACTCTTCAAAAATGGCAAAAATAATGCCAATAAGAGTTAATTTAAGTTATATAAAAGTTTAGATTCATAAGACAGTAAAAAATAAAATAAAAACATGACTCACTGTGTGTTTCTACAGGACCAAAAAGTATTTTTAACGTTGTTTAATAAGCCTTGGCTCATCCTTGTTTCACTATTGTTTATTACATTAAAAGATGATCAGTTACCTTAATACAAGAGATGAAAATATGAACAAACCTTGAACAAAATAGAAATGGGTCAGCCCTTTGCCAATTCATATTAAACACACACTCCTCAACAATGACGTACTTTCAGTATTAGTCAGCTAAAACCCTGAACTTCAGAGGTTACATTAAAATAAGGAGAAAAAACGCAATGCATTAGACTAAATCGACAAAGTTTAATTATAAATTAATCAACAGCTATATTCCAGACATTTTTTAGTTTGTCTTCAAAACTTTACTCCTCCCCAGATCCCAATCAGAGCATCCATCAGACTCAAGCTTTAAGAGATGCTCTGGAAGCAGGACACGTTTCTAAACACAAGACTGCATTTTCTAGGAGAAAGATGTTGTACGTGGATTCCACTCACAGTGCCTCGCAAAAGTATTTAGACCTTTTAAACTTTTTCCATGCATCTTCACATATTTAACTGGGATTCCATGTGATAGACCAACACAAATTGACACATAATCACGAAGTGGAAGGAAAACAACAACATTTCTACTAACAACAATCATATATCATATAAGAAGGAGCGTACACTCAGACAGATACATAGGTGAATTTTTAGTTCCTACAAAAATGTCCCGTATGACTTCAGATCAGGACTTTGACTGGGCCATTCATTGTAACTCTGGCTGTAAATCTGAGCTCCCTATCCTGCTAAAGCTGAAGCTCCAGTATTCTGGAGCCTCTGGTAGGTTTTCTTCCAGGACTGTCCCGTGTTTGGCTCCATCCATCTTCCCATCAACTCTGCCTTGCTTCCCTGTCCCTGCTGGAAGAAAGAATCCCCACAGCATGATGCTGCCACCACCTTGTGTTACTGTTGGAACGGTGTATTTGGGGTGTGGTAGAGTTCTTGTTTTAGCCATACATAGCACTCATGTGTCCAGAACACCTTCTTCCACGTTTGTGTGGTTCTCAGGTTTTTAGATGGATTTTTTTTCAAAGCTTGGGGAATTGTTTTATAACGTAGCTCTGACTTATGATGCTGTTTTTTCACTAATGCTCTCTAACAAACATCTAGAGCCTTCACAAAACAGCTGTATTTATGCTAAAGATACATTTAAAATACACATGGCTGGACTATGTTAAATAATCAGGTGATTTCTGCAGGAATTTGGTTGTTTTAGATGTAATACGGCTGAATGCAAATGCATGCCAAGATTTTAGTATATTGTTCTTTATTATAAAAAATGTTAAAAACCATCTTCATAATTTTCCTGCCACTTAAAAGTTATGCAACATTTTGTGTCGGTCAATCACGTAAAATACATTTATATTATTGCTTATAATGAAGCAAAATGAGAAAAGTAAAAAAAAATGCATTTTTCTGTCTTTAAAACATTTAAAGAACAAAACTTAACAAGGCGGTATGATACAATCTTTCAACTAATTTAATGAAATGTGAACAATAAAAAAAGCTTTATTATTGCAAAGTGGGCGGCCATACTGGATTTTGTGTTTGGGGTTGGTGGAGAACCTTCAACTTTTCGAGTCAGAATTTAAACCTCAAGGGTTGTTCCAGTTTGAAGTAATTAACCCTATAACTCCAAATGTATTATTTTTTATACAAATATTTCTGAGCCCTCTACCTCTGAAACAAAGTCAGTATTTTTCTGAACATACAATTTATAACATATAAATGAATATGTTTTACACACCCGATATAAAAATGCAGAAACATGAGGAAAATGTATTTTTTGGTATAGCGTATCAATTAGGAAACAGAAAATTTGAAAGCCTGACGTTTCATTTTTTTAAACCAACTAAAAAATATTTTCATCTTTTAAAATGTGAAGTTTTCTCACAATTACCATATTTTTTGGACTATAAAGCACACTTAAAATCCTTAAAGGTTCTCAAAAACTGACGGTGTGCCTTATATCTGATCACCGTTGTACTTACTGACTGATTTTATGTGGTACGATGCGCTCAAAAATCTGTTAAAATGTGTAAGTATGACTTTGGTTAGCAACGAAGCCGCTCCACTCACTGGATATTAGGAACATTACGGTACACTGTGTCACTACCTGATAGGACCCCTGAGCGGTCTACAACACTGCCTGACTGTAATGTCTAAACTAGAAGTGCATTCATGTAAGGCACACATTCTAGTAAGTTAATTCAAAGTAAAAGTTACGTTTATTTTGGCCTTATGTTAGAAACAGGGCAGTGTAGTCCAGCTACTCTGTCCTCCTGACAGAGACGGATAGAGAGCTGTGGACGTGAAGGAGTGATGTTACACACTTGGGAAGGATATTTAGTGCACCTTATAATCTGGTGCGTCTTATATGTGGACAAAGACACACACAGACATGTTAATTCACTGTGGGCCTTATAACCCGATACTCCTTATGGTCCAAAAAATACTGTACCTGTATCAGGCTTTATAGGTTTAATGACTTCAAAAGAAATGCATCAACAGCCCAATGGAAATATCCGGAACGTGCCCAAGAGCAAATACCATCAAAGTCTAGAAAATTAAAAACAATTCCCTACTGTACCTCCCATTAATTAAAACCTATGGCGATCAAATACAATGTGTGACAATTTGTTTTCCAAATAAAGCATCTGATTTAAAAACAGTATATTGGTGGACATTCAAGTACTGCATTAATAGAAATGATTGCATCATCATGATCTGGAAGATTTTCCAAAGAGCTTTTTGTTTTTCCTTTTTCTGGAAAACTGCATAAAAAGCTGGACCAAAGTTTTTAAAACAGCTGCCGGCCACTTAGAAATCTCCTTGTAGAGACAGTTTGCATTTGGAATCCCCATCAAGTGAGGAACTTGAATTTCCACATTGAAACCATGAGACAGAGATTAGTAGCAAGGCTGTTGCTCATCAAGCCAATTAGCCTGAATAAGGAAAACTGATGATGCTAAGAAGTTACTCTGAACTGCCTGCTGGAGGAGTTTGCTTTCATGTTTTTCTATTTAACCGCTGTTTAGGCAGCACATTACCTGGCAGGAAAATAATACACAACTAAAAGAGATGTGCCATCTAAAAATCAAACCCTATACAGAAAGAGAGAGAGAGAGAACAAAAATCCTACTTTAAGATTCCAGATACTACCGCCGTCATCTTGATCTTTCTTCTCTGTCCTTTTCAGGCTCCCTGAAACCGACGTTTCTCTGACAGATGTGTGAATTGTGAATCACAGACTTTTATAGAAATAAGCTTAGCTTTCCTTGAAACTTTGTCCATGAGCAGAGCGAGTTGCATGAGCTGCGACACCCAAACACCATCACTACAATCTGGACAAGGAATGAACGCTGAAGAAAACTCTTAGTTGTAAAAAATAAACCTGATAAATGCATTTTAAAGTGTCAAACCTGACACTTCCACAGTTTATCAAGTAATTTACTACATTTTAAAAACCAACATCCCGATGTACAGACATAAAATAATGAATCAGATCTATTACTAGCATCTGAACAGACTACTCAGTAAAATTTAATAAAGTATACAGGACTTTATATTGGAAAAAGGAGAAAAATCTACACTCACATAATACATAAATGACTTTATTAACGGTTCTGATGGTATCATGAAGAACAATCCACATGTTTTCTTACTAATTGTTACCTAACAGAAAGTTTTTTGATCAGGAAGGAGTGCCTTTTTAACTTAATTCAGTTTCAAAGATTAATTAATAAAACTCTAATGCTGGAAAATCAAACATTCTTATAAAAATTAAAGAAGGATTTATGCTTAAGCTCTGAAAGGGGTCACTGAATACACCTCCATGTATGTGGTTGTATTTGGGGATTGAAAACAAAACCTAAATGTGGCACCCTGGCTGCCACCTATGCTGCAGTACAATCATAAGACTGTAATTTAGTAAGAAAGGAACAATGTCCTCTGTAGCACCATACCTACGTAATAATAAAGGACTCTTACTGATTTATGCAACCCGTTTTAGCCTTTTTAGTCTGCTCCAACTGATTTTCCTATTCAAGCAGTGCAGTATTATATATAGTAAGACCAGCTGCAGGATGATGTACTAACTGGAGCTTTCCCCATGACTCCTATTTATTTACATCATATACATTCTCTGAGGGAGAAAAATATCCATTATCCAATCAGTATTTGGACTTCTTCAGTAAATTGTTCAAAGGACTGGAATAGATTTGGGAGTAACAAGTTTTGACTTATGTTTTAAATGGTTTATGTTTCAGGCAATGTATATATACTACGTCTACCGACACGACATAAACGTTACTCTGCCTTTCCAATCAGCCTGCTGTGTTCCATTAGACGTTAGAACGTCAATCTGAGAATAATGCCGCGCTCAAAGAACCAGTGTTCCAGTAACTGGTAAGAAAGCAGGCAAGATTTACAAATTGTGCCCAATGCCCAAGCAATTTACAATTAACACCACAAGCAGATAACAAAGCAACTTTTTATGCATCTAAGCACTGTTGCAACATGCTATCAGAAGTCGGTTTGATTTGTGTCTGATTTAGAAACAGAAACGTAAGTAAACAGTTTTATAGCAGCAATCGCTAGGCTTTATATGTGTGGCGGCCATGTTGGATTCTGAGGAGAGCCTTCGACTTTTCAGGATGGAAAACAGACACCATTGGGTGTTTCTGTGGTTTTGGACTATTAAATGACATCAGAGGAAAAATTAAACTAACAACATACATCCAAGTGTTTTTATATCAAAAGGATATCAGGCGTTCTCATTTACAAGGTTGATAGACTGATACATTTTAATGTTTCCTAATCTACCTTTTCAAAAAGACTTGAAAGTCCTGTTTGTTCCATATGACACCTTACTACATATAAATACCGCATATACTATTTATAACAAAAAGATGTTTATTAATGAACAACAACAACGAAGATCAGTGGTAAAAAATTTTGTTACTTTCTATCACTTAAATTTTCTCTGTAGTTTCTCCATTACTATCCACTTGTTCAGTTTAGTCTTTTCAACATTCTTAATCTGAACCTAGTTACAGAAGGTCAGGCGTGGCTGTTTCCAGGTTATAAAATAATAGTAATAGTAATAGTAATTTGCCTATTACTCCATCCAGGACCCGTACAGGTCCTAGGTAGACTAGGACCAGGAAAAGACCCGCAAACATCTCTGTCCACTCAAACTGTCAGCTCCTAAATGGCTTTTCAGGTTTTAAAAGACATAACTTGAAAAGAAATCAATAATGTAAAGACATCCCTGTTAGAAACTGCTCTCTACCACTGTAGCATTTACAAGCCCAGCACTTCCTTTTCCCGGCCATTGATGCACATCAAGGACTTTGTTATATGATGACACGGTTTGGTACTGGACCTAAAAATAGGCGGAACAATTAATGAATAAAAAATGGCTTAAAGACTAACTCCGACAGACTTTAAAGAAGTCTGTGCCCGTATTCACAAAGATTCTCAGTCCTCTCAGAGAGCTCCTATCTGGGCCTATTCCTGCCTAGGATGCTGAGCTTAAGAGTGAATCAGAAAGTTGCTCAAAGTGACTGAGTGAGGAGATGACAGAATAAATGATCAGTGAGGAGGTGTGGTTGACCCCGTTATTAGGTGTGAAGCTGTTTTTTAAGAGCTGTGATTGGTTGACAGTCAGTACAAGAAAAAAAAAACACAAATGGGTTCCTTTTAAAGGAGAGAAATTAACCGATTTGACTGGACTAGGAGGAAATTTTGCTAAATTTATTGATTGTCACACAACATCAAAATGTTTGACCACACCTTATTTACATCCGCATCATCATTTTGATTTGCTTATTGTTATCTTCACTCGCCAGTCATTTTACGACTTTATCTATTTGGTATTAATCCACACTCACCTGTCAGCATTTTACTGACATCGCCTGATTGCATAAAGCGGTTGTTTTTGGCAAAATGACCAACATGAAATGGAAAAAAAAGATGTAAAAAGCCGATCAGCAGCGCCTCTGTCCGGTCAGCCCTGGGAGGAGAATAGACGAGCACAGAGCGAGTACACTAGTCTTTGGATCGAGGCGCAAATACACAAACGTTGAAGCGTATTGCTGCAGATCAATGCGCCTTTTACTCTGCACGTCTTTTACGGACCAGCCTGGAACGTGAGAAGCGCTGCTTCGTTATCATGCAATACAGAAAATACTTTATCACCTCTTTTATTCTTTGTAAAGTTCTCCATTTTTTGTTTATGATTATCCAACAGTTTATCTATTATTTATTTATCCTCAATAAAAGAACGTTAGGTAGAGTCGCTTTTAACTCGTCGGGGCGCTGAAACTAATTAGTTTCCCTCTATGGGGATGATAAAGTTTATCTTATCTATATAATAATAATTGTATGATTGTTAAAAAAGTTTATGTGCTCATTTCCTCCACTGTTCAGGTGGTGGATGAGCCAATCAGCTCTCTCTGGTTCTGCCTCAGAGACTCTTAGGCTCGCTAAAAGTCCTCCTTTTTTCACTTTAGAAGCTCTCTTAAGGCCTAAGATGCTTTGTGAATAACTTTTATCTTACTGAGGTAAAATTCTAACAAAAGTCTTAGAATTTGGGAAATTCTAAGATTTTTCCTAAAATTACATCAATGGCTATGTTTACATGCACAAAATTTCACGACTGGATTGAAACGTATTCGGCTTAACAGACAAAAAAAAGTAATCAGATTGTACCATTTATATGTGCAATCAATCAATTAATCTGATCATAATGTGCGTGTATATGCACCTGGCTTTATTCAGAATAGAACCACTCTGACATGCGCAGTTATCAAATTTCCCAATGAAACAAAAACACAAGAGAAGAAGTTCTGTCAAAAATTAGTAAACAAAGCAGTGATGTACGAGTTTGTTTGTCAGAGCGACCAGGCAGGTTCTAATTACAGTTAAATCATTAATGATTAAACAAGTTAGAGCTTCTTTAATATTTCCAACAGAAAGGTTGTATCGGGAGCGCTGACAGTTTTGCTTCCCAACGTATTTCCACCACTCAACAACGGCAAAATACATCATGTTTACATCGGCCGCACATGCGCACTCTCGTCAGTTCGGCACTTTTGGAATAATTTGAGCCTGACAAGCGTTTATATGCAGGTTGATCAATTATGGATCGACATAAACCGCCCTTCTCATTCGGATCACAATTTCGTTCCAATTGAGCTCCGATCACAATATTCCGATTGGCTGCTTTTAGTCTTAGGATTCTTTGTGAATATGGACACTGGAGATCTACTGATCAAGATCACTTTCAACGCTCAGAATAAAAAACTATGAAGAGGTCAGAGCTGGTTTGATCGGTTTTGAGCATTTCTACAGACAGGCAGAAAGAAAATATTAGGAACAATAAGAACTGTGAATCAGAAAACAATGCAAAGCAGAGATGAAGAGGGAAGGAGATGATCAGCTTGAGAAAGAGGAAGTAGGCAACAGACAAATGAAGAAAGAGCCAGGAAGAGGAAGTGTGAACCAACTGGCAGCAAGAAGAAAAAAAACCCTGTAGAGTCTTCCTGAAGTCGCTGGAGATACGTAACACCAAATTACAAAGAGGTATATTTAAAAAACAAATACAACAAACAGTTATATTATCTGAAATTCAATGGCGACGACATAGAATTTCTACAGTCCTTTGGGTGAATAAACTTGTTTTGCCCTGAAAAAAGTCTAAGCGACAAACAACCCAAACTTTGACAACTAATTTTTATTTATATTTACATTATTCTCCTTAACTTTTCATGGACCGCATATCTAATCTGAAGCAGCCACAGGAAGGACCCAGGGGGACGGGGATTTGTGAGGTGAAGGGACATGGCTGCTGGCGTTTGTCAACCAGGAGTTCCTCCTGCTCTCACACAACAACCTGAAGGAGCTTCATTTCCTGCTAACTCTGTCAGGTCTTCCACTTTTCCACCCCATTCTCTACGGTGGGAGAAATCATGTCGTTTGGAAACACCTTCCCCTAAGCGGGGATAGCTTTAGTTTTTTATCGGACTTTACAGAGCTAAACTGAAAAGTCTGATTTATTTGGTCAGATTAGACATGTTTTAACACAACAGCACATTCGTTTCTGCTTTCAGCGGCTCTTCCTGTTAAAAGAGAGCCACCAAAGGCCAAACCTTATATGGTGGTGAACAGGCTTAATACAAGAATCCCACAAATTCCTGGAGATGAGGTATTACATGCAAGTCTTGTGTCTGGCGGGACATAAACACGTTTTAAAGGATATGGAAGTCACCGTAATTAGTCACAAACATAATAAAATAATACACTGTGTGACTCAATCTGTTAGTTTGGTTTAGAACATGCACTCCACCTATTAAGAGTTTGGGGTTCGGATCCCATGTTGGTCCACCTTTGGTCCATCGGGTTACTTCTAAAAACTTCTAACCCATGTGTATATTCATTAGATGGTTAAGCAAGAAGCTCATTAAAAATGTGGAATATCCGTGTATAAATATTGTAAATTAATTAATCTGTTTGGAATCTCCGCATTAGATCATGTTGCATCAGTAAAGTTCAACTTTTATCAAACCTTTTAAAAATGTAAACAGAAACCTCGTTCAGGCCGTTATGGAGGCTCTCAACCAACCCTGACCTAAAAAAAAAACACAATATGGCCTCCGCAGGCAGCATGGTGGCAGCTGCAGTAAAAACTAGATGTATGCACTTAAATTTATCACACACACGGTGCTGCAACATTTATCAGTGAACCTGTTGCTACGTTCTTTAAAGGGGCACCGAAACTAGCAAATCCCACTGATTTCCTAACTTGGGACTGCAACACATTTAAGGTAAGGGTGACATCATTCCCAGATCTGGGTTACAACTCCACAGGCAAAGAGAACCCATCATAATGATTGGTGGGACTCCTGAAGCCTTTACATAGAAACTGTTCTTTTTAACGTCTCCTCAGCCAGAACTACAGCCTATGTAGTAGTTAACATCGCAAATCGCCAGCAGTGCTGCTGATGACACTTGACTTCCACTGGATAAATCTGCATTTCAGCGGTTTATTCTGCTAACATGTTCTCTTAAAACACAATTTTTAGCCTTATTTGGTTTAAGGACCTGCTGCTAAAGATTGAATGCGATTTGTAGCTTCTTACTCTGTGTTGGGACCTACATTAAAGTTTCTGTTTCTGGTGGTGCTGCAGAAGCAGTAACCCTACCCCGACTTAGAGCACACCACCATCTACAAAAGGAGGTTTATCAATGCAAACAGCATGCACAAATGCCAAAGATTGCTTGTAGCAACGTGTAACATTACAACATCGCTACGAAATTGGTAAGATGGTGAACATTTTTGACGAATACTCTGATCTTGGTAGGTACGTTGTCTCTGTATGCCATGGTTCTCCTAAAAACATGGAACACATCAGAGGGAAAGCTGGAACATGGATCTGGAGTGGGTGCTGGTTATATCGTCTGTTTGCCATTTCCTACCTCAGTAGTTGTTTCATACCTAACCTTTTTAGGTACAAATTGTATCAGCTGCCAGATATTTTTTTAATACCAACCATGCATCAATTTAGGGGGATATTTCATACCCTTCTTTACAGCTATTTATTAAAAGTAAATTTCCTTTATGCTCCTCATTAGCTGAGTTTACATGGACAAAATTAATCAGAATAAAGGGCTGATAGGAATGAAAATGTGTCATCTACACAAGCCGATCGGAATATTGTGATCGGATTAAGCTCAATCGGAATTAAGTTGTATTTCGAATGAGAGGGGTGGTTTATGCCGATTGACAATCCGATCAGCGTCCATATAAACGCTGGTCAGGATCTATGTGGCAAACTGACCCGAGTGTGCATGTGCGCCTGACGTAAACGTGACGTATGTCCACGTTGGTGAGAGCCAGAAATACGTCGGGAGGAGAAGCTGTCACGGCTCCCGATACGACCTTTCTGTTCAAAAACATTGTTCAAAATTCTTCTTACTCAGTAACGTTTCAAACGTAATTAGAACCTGATGCAAGTCCATCCTGGGCGTTTGGAAGACAAACAAACTGGTATAAAACTGCTTTGTTTACAGTTTTTGTTGTTTAGCAAAGACGGAAGTTCTTCTTCTGTGGTTTTTTAGGGGAATTTGATAACTGCGCATGTCAGAGTGGTTCTATTATGAATAAAGCCAGGTGCAGATACACACACATTATGATCGGATTAATTGATTGTGTGCCCATATAAACGGTACGATTCAATTATTTCATCTGGATACATTTTAATACAATTGTGAAATTTTGTGCATGTAAACATAGCTAGTGTGTAGAAGGAAATATGGAAGCACATCCCTACCTAATATCTACCAGCAGGAGGTTGCCTAGAGTTATTTTAATTTTATCGGGACTCCTAATTCTTCCCAAGAGTCATCTGGCTCAAATGGAGATCAGAACAAAATGAATGAAGACTGGGGGCAAATTATACCAAATAACAGATGAACTGAAATAAATGTGAGATTTCAAATCCTTCATTCATATTTATCATCATAATTACTGCCAGACAAACAAATTGATGCACAATAGTTTAGCTGTAAGTGTCCATTAAAACTCCTTCTAGATTAATGGTGGCCAATCCCAGCCCTCAAGAGTCCAGCATGTTTTAGGCGTTACCCTGGCTCAGCAAACCTGAACCAAATGACAGGTCCATTACCAGGCATCAGCAGAACTTGATGACATGCTGAGGAGCTCATTTAGCCGTTAATGCAACTATAACTCAGACAGACGCACAGATGCCAACACTCTAGATGGTCGGTCCAAATCCAGCAGTCAACAGGTTTAATGTCTTAAAGGTACATAGCCATGTTATATGATTATAAAAAAAAAAAAAAAGTTTGATTGTGATAACATAGGGTTACATAGACTGAGTGTCCATCCTGGTAGGGTTTTGATGCCTAAATATAGCTAATTTAACGGGCGCGATGAGCAGATATGAACAGACGAGGCTCCATGTACAGGTAGTGCCACAGAACTATCAGAAATCGATCCATTTATAATGTTTGTGCCTAAGACTGTGGAGGGTAAGACGAGCATTGCTATCACTGTTATCACAGTATTAAATAAGGACGTTTGCTCACGTCAGTCAACTCTGCATCACACCTGAGCCTCTGCAGCTTTAGCTTCACTGAACACCAACGTTCAGACTGTACTCCCAGCAACATTCCATTCTTTTCCCTCTTGGTGTCTTTTTTTGTGTTTTTTTAACTGGATCTTGGAACTTTCTTCATCGTTTCCACACGCCGCTCGGAGATGCTAATAGCTGTTAGCGGCTTCTCTGTTTATCACCTGCTGCGCATGCGGAGTGTAGTACTTCCGTTGTTATTATAAATATACACCAAGGACTTTATTTACAAAGAAACTGAGCAACAACAAAGCGCAAAACGGCAAAATAACAACTAACACGCCAGTAGGACGTGATAATCTTTCATAAAAACTTTGTATGCAACCAGAATGAGCTACTGAAGTCTAAATTTTAAAAAACATTTTCAAATAACGTGGCTATGCACCTTTAAATCTTTATTCCCAGGCCCACCGGGTGAACTGTAACTCTGTGCCATGAGAGGCACCACAGTGTTTTAAACCAAAACTGCAGAAAGTGAGACTTTCTCATGGCATGTGCATGTCTAAAAAAACAAAAATGTTTTCTTGTGAAGAGTTAATGCGTGCTCTTAATGGGATTTAATGTGTGCAAGTTTACATATCAGCATAGCAGCATATTGACTCAGTGACTGATTTAAAACATGTCATGGCTGCTTTTAAAGCCAAACCAGACACAGATTTGTTATATTTTTTGCCATTTTGTCACACTTACATTCACTTAGAATCAGAACAGAGGAAGATAACCTAAGTACCTGAATTCAAGCTGCAGTATCCAGATGATGATTAACTAAATAAAGACAAAAAAAGCTCTCCACACCAACCTGGGCTGACTGTCTCCAAACCTAATAACTGGCTCAGCCACGATCCGTGGCGATGAAGGCCCCGAGCAGCAGCAGTAGCTGGTAATAAGTCTGTGACACTGCCGTGGAGCCATTTTCAATCAGTAGTTTAAGAACATAGCCCTTTACAGTTAAAAACAACCAAAGCATACACTCTTCTTTAGGGAATTTTTATCACTCAGCATCAATGGAAGCTCTTTTAGCATCAAGTGTGGCAATTGGATTTAAGTCTGTGCTTTGACTAGGCCACTATAAAACATTCTGCTTTGTTTATTGAGGAGGTCACATACTGACGTCCTCCGGGACTTTCTGGTAGAGAGGAGAATTCATGGTTCTATTGGTCAGCTGTTCAGGTCTTGAAAAAGCAAACCTGCTCCAGACGATCTCACTACCACCACGTTTTTAGGTACGATCTCTTCAGCTATGCTATACTAGTTTTACGACAGATGTTATGGGACGCATATCTTCCAACTATTATTATTATGTTATTATAATAATATTTCCCCAAAGGTCTCGAAGATGATCCAGATGTTGGTTTGGTAAATATACCAGGAGCATTTGTGTTCTTTTCCCATCAGCACTTCTTCGCCTTGCCGCTCTCTCGTGGATACCGTTTTTCTTACTTTTGAATCATGATCGCTGACCTAAAGAGGTGAGGTCTGCAGTGCTTTAGATGTTGTTCTGAGTTCTTTTGCAACCTCCAGAATGAGTTGTCGATGCAATCTTAAAGTAATCCTGGTAGGCCAGCCAGCCACTACTGGGCAGGTTCACCACTGTTCCATGTTTTCTCCACCTCTGGATAATTGCTCTCACTGCGGTTCCCTGGAGCCCCGGACCTCTAATAATGGCTGAGTAATACTTTCCGGGCCAGTGACTAGGAAACTTTATTTCTCATCTTGACTTTCTTTAGATCAGGGCATTATTTGTTGCTTTATAAGACCGTTAATGTCTACTTCGTGTTGTCAGACCGGTACTAATTTAGTGATTTCATGATTGTAAGGGTCTGGCAGTAATAATCTGGGTGCGGCCGTCGAAACAGAACTCAGCTTGGTATAAAACTGGGTAAATTCAAAGGGGGACATGTTTTTCACACAGGTCTGATGAACTTTTTTTTTTTTTTTTTAAATAAACGTCACCATCATTGGAAAACTGCATTGTCTATTCCCTCAGGTTACATCCGCTAACACAGTGTGTTTGCAGAGTGAGTAGAAAAATCTACAGAAGATATCTGTAAGGGGGGGGGGGGGGGATACTTTGACACAGCACTACAAATACCAACAAAACGTGATCGAAAGGGGAGATGCCACTGGGTCGAAAAGCAGCAAATGCTCCCAGGCTGCAGCCACACGTGTACACACTGTCCTTTTTATGAGCCGGTCACCTGCCATACATACTAATGTCTCCTGTGGACAGCAAGAAGCTCACTTTGTGGTGCAACAACTAACGACCAGTCATCTGGATTCACACCTTTCAAACACTTAGTGGTAACAGCTTCCATCTCTTCTAACACAGTTAGCTGCTGTTCCAGGGTAAGGTTGAGGTAAAAGCGCTAATGCAGCCTTTAAAAGTTGATCAAAGAGAAATAACGCCGGCGTGCCGTAGGCGGTGAGCGGCAGTTTTAAAGGCCAGGTGGATGTGGAGCGCAGAGAAGTTGGCACAAAGTAACCGACAAGACGTGAAAGGTGACAGGATGCCACCAAGATGATATCCTACTGCGCTCTCATGTTACAGCCATACAGAAATAAAAGGCGTTAAAGACGAGGCGCTGGACCGGACCGCCCCCCGCCGGAGTCAAGAGTCACCGGTGGGGGAAAAGAGCGCTTAAAGGAGGCGGAAAAGGCCGAAAAAGCGAGAGTTCACTTCAGCTTTACCCCGCGAACACTTCACCGCTGCCGGCCGGCTGCAGAGCCCGAGGAGGTGCGGGAGAGGAAAGGACGGGGCGGGTAGGAGAGGTGAGGGAGGGGAGAGGAGAGGAGAGGAGAGGAGAGGGAAGGAAGGGAGCAAGGAGACCGACCTTTCCGTTTGCACCGCGCAGCGCCGAGCGAGGAGAAGCCCCGCCGGCCGCGGAGGTTAAGCTGAAACCAGCGCCCCCCCTTCCCTCCTCCAGCCCGCTCCCCGCGTCCCAGCGCGCTCCACCAGCCGAGCGCATACTCACAATCTTGGCATTAATCAGGTCCGGAGGGCGGTATCCGCTGCGCTTTCGGAGACACATCCGTGCGAGGTTTCTCTTTTTTTTTTCTTTCTCCCTCAGCCGCCCCGCACCGCCGGGTCTGGTGCGGTTATTTAATTACTTAATTAACTGTATTATTATTATTGTTATTATTATTTTAAATAGCCTGCCTCAGTCGCTGAATCGGAAGAAGAAGGAGACCTCCTCCTCCTCCTCCTCCCCCTTCTGCTGCTCTCCTCCTGCTCGGGTTTTTCCCAGAGAGAGAGCGCGATAGAGAGACCCCGGCGGAGAGCGAGATAGAGAGAGAGAGAGAAAGAGAGAGAGAGAGCAAGAGAGAGAGAGAGAGAGAGGGGAGGGGAGCGAGATCACCGCCCTGGTGGACACGGGCGGCAGAGCGCATGCGCGGACCCACGCGTCCTTCCAAGCAGGGGACCCGAGGATTTCTTTAGTAAAGCTTGTTTAATCGCTTTCCATTTATTTGGATCAAACTTTCTCTTGCACACAAAGTAAACGGCGATGATTTCTATTTAAACAAAACCTATTTAAAATAAGTTTTTAAGAACCAAACCCCAAGACGATCTGCTCCTTGTTACGCTTGCAAAACAAAATAAATGTGCAGCAGTTTTTTTTTTTTTTGCTTTTGTCTTTACTGCTCATGTAAAGACAAAGAGTATAAGATTGCAACAGAATTTAGCTCTCCACTCACATGTCTGTTTGCTTTCAGTGCACTTGCCCTGTAATTTCCAAACAGTCGGCCTCAGCACTACCTATATGAGTAACATTTATTTATAGATTTGTCTGTCCAAACCCCAGTCTTCCTCACAATGCCCTGAATTCTGATAACATTCCCCAAACCAGTGGCTGAAATGCAACCCCACAGCATGACAGGCCCCCCTCCATGTTTTACAGTCAGCTATTTACCCATCAGGGTCTGAATCAGCTCTATGGGGTCTTCAGACTGTCTTAAGACAACAAATCAGTTCTGAAAATGAATGCTATTAGCACGGCATGCAATCAGCAGATAGAAATATTATGAGGCTGTTGTGTTATTATGCCTCGGTCTATTTACAATGATGGGAAACCAGCAGTTTTTGGGGTCAGATGCCTCTGAACAAGATCCGTTTGTTGGTAGGAAGCCGGAAAGATTGGGGAGGCCGTGATTGTACATAATGACAGCAGTTGGATTACAATTCAGTTTAATAATCATTTCACCATAAGTGCTGTTGTGACTGATTTCCTGTTCAGTTCTCAAGTAATTTGAAAACACACATTGCCCTCCTTTTTTCTAAAGAATGGCTTCTCACTAATAAACAGCATAAAGACTAGTGAAGCTACTCTCAGGTCTTTTGTCAGTTTTTGCCTGATTTCTTTAGCCACTTTCATCATGGAACAACGTTTGGATAAAGTTTGTTACATTTTAAGTGCGACACTTCTTATTTTGCTCGCCATACTGATTTGAGTAGCAAATTAGTGTAGAAAACAATGCAATATAATACCGTTTATTAAACTTTCACCTCCCTTGTTTTCTGATGTAAGAAATGGGAATTTTACAAGAGGCTGCACAAAAAGTGTCTAACGTATAATGTAAGACTTTTGCTTTTGCAAATTGAGTAAAACAGCTTTGATTTTAAGAAACAGGGATAAGCAAGTTAATAAAGTCATTAATTTGGAAAAATATCAAGAGGAAACACTGAAAATGTGTGAGAAACCAGCAATACTTTAAAATAGTCATTATACAGTGCAGTATAAATCATTTTCACAACATTAACACCAAAATGCAACTGTGCATTTTGTCTATTAGTAAATTTTTCCAAAATGCATTCTCTTCACATTTCCTCTTAAGGCATAGCAAGACAGTCCTGAGTTATCAGCTGGAAAAGTAAAGCAGGAACAGATATATTTAGATTAAAGTCTGTGCCTCACATTCTTTCATTTGTGTCTAATTGTCCCAGAACTTCATCACATTGTTTCCCTTTATCTCCTGTCTGCTGTTCTCTCAGTGAGGTTATTTAAAGACTTCATTAGAGGCCGGTCTGATCCTCGCAATAACCTCTGGATTTGCAACATGACAACGATCTTTACAGCCACACCGAGTACGGCAGCTATTATATCCTGAAAGAGCGTTGGCCATAAGAAGATTAAGTGACACAACACTATAAAATGCGATGATACTAATAGAGAAATGCAAGCATGAAATGTTGCCCCTATGCCACTCTCTGAATTTGAGGAGAAAATGTGAAACGTAACGCTGGAAGTGTTTAAGGTTGTCTTTTGGTGATGCCACAGTTGGATCTCTTGAAGCTGTTTATTCCTTACAAAACATTGTCTGGTTTTAGGACTACATTTTAAATCAAATTACATTGCAAAATGTTTCCAATCATTACAGATAAAAATTGCTTGTCTCAATTCTTCTGTTAGATTTAGAGAAAGGAGGCCAAGAGAAACGTAAAAACAGTAGGGGGCACCACATACCATGGAGAGAAATAAAGACAAAGACAGCAAATGTAGTCAAACACATGGCAGATTTAAAAAAAAGGGCACATTTTATCATATATCCTGAAGATTTTAGATGTTTTTAGTCGTCTTAGCTGACATCACATGCCATTCTAACATAATTACCACATAAAGACACGTTTTCATGTCGGCCAGGGTTCAAATTCAAGTCGGCGTCTTCACATGCAAAAGTGTCATAATTGCTGATAACTTTGTTTACTAAAGCTTTGCACATGCATCCATTTTTTGCAGAATCACATTTCTGAGCAACCATTCGTCCTCCACCTGCCTGCAGAGGTTTAGAACAATAAGAACCAGAAACTACGTCGCAGAACTTGGTCATAATAACCTGCAACGTTTTTTTCTTTTTTCTAACCCAGCCTCTCTTGGACCGATTGGACCGTTATCAGAGGTTGACCTTTGATCTGTGATACAAGCCTGAGTCACATCTAGCAGCACAAATGTCCTCAAACACAGGCCTGCTGTCAGCGATCAGGGGTATTCTTGTTCCTAAAAATCACCATGAATGTGAAAAATATAGAAACATTAAACACCATCTGGATTGGTGTAAAAATCTCCATGAGGGCAACAACATAAAGATGTGGGATTCTAATAAACAGAAAATAATAATCTGTAATGATTATTATTACAGTGATAACTGTGCAACTATGCAAAAAGAAATCAAAGTAGCAACACTTTATAAGCAATAACCTATTATTTCCCCGGTAATAATGCCTTGCTAAAAGGACCCTGCCACTAAAGTGCCCACTGTGATCATTTCAGACGCCACTGGAGGGCACTGAAGCTGCATGTTAACACCAAGCAGGAAGGGTGTGCAAATTGTCCTCTTTTTGCAGCAAATATTGACCAACAGATGCAATCAGGATTCATTTGCATCCTCTGACCCCAAGTTGTGATTTACTGTCAAAAGACAACACATCTAAGTGCAGTTTGTTTTGTTTTTCTAATTCGCTCCCTCTGTTGCATAAAAAAGGAGTCTCAGCAGACCTGTGCTGGTTTGTCTCAAGATGATTGTGCAAGATTCAGTTTCTCTCTGTTGGAATTGCCTCCTGACTTCTGCCTGGACAGGGAGATTAGATCCGGTGGGGAATTAGGACTTAAAATTGGATGCGACTGCTCGATCTTCACGGCTATGCTTAATTGCTCTCTTACGCACGAATGAACTGATTTGTCGACACCAGAAAGAAACCTGTTTTTGCAAAAGCATTTGCAGATTTATGCAAAATTTGAAAAAAAAAAGTATTAAGAGGAGAGGAAAAAGGAGCTTTGATCAAAAGAAATGAAAGAGTCTCTCTGTGTCATCAGATCTTTGAGCAGATTTGCTAAAAAGCATTGTCCTGTCATGTGACTGCTGGTTTGCAACTTTCACACTGACTCATGTCGTCAAGGTCATTCTGACTTGTTAATGAGTGCACGTGTATGAAAATAACCGAATAAACCAGGCATTCAGTTCAAGAAGCTAAAACTGACATTTGGTTAAGGAGTCTCCTCTCTTCTCTCATCTTTCACCCACAGGCGTGAGGATGTTGTCAGGTCGAGGAGGAAGTGAAACCTCCGCCCATATTTGCAAAAGAGGAAGCACAAACACTCACCCACGCATGACTAAGAGTTATACCACCACACGCATTGATTGCAATCAACACCGAAAAGAACAATCTTGCATAGTAGCGATTGTGTGTCTCTGCCGTTATTTGAAGTGCATTTGTTTTCAGGGCGTGACCTCATATAACATTTGACTTTTAAGCAAATATAAACTTTTCAGATTTGTATTCCGAAAAAAAAAAATCCGAAAACCATGCTTTCATTTTCCAATTATGAGCTGCATGGTTGTAATGTGACAAAATCTAAAAGTACTTATTCAAATATTAAGTATATAATATTCAGACTATAAGTCACACTTTTTTTTCATAGTTTGGCCAATGCTGCAACATTTAGTCAGATGCTTGTATATCTTTTTTAAATGGTAAATCATAATGATCAACATGAATCAAGGACATTAGTGTCTATAGCCGCAAGAGGGCGATCTAGGCTAGTGAAAACTATATGCTACTCTTGCTTAAAGATTAATTGAAGCATTAACTTATAGACAACAAAGACAGAACACATGTTTGTGTGTTGTTTCACTCTTTTAGTCTGCATTCACGCTGCAGAGTGTTGCATGGTGCAGCTTGAAGGAGGAGCGCCAACCGCAACAGAACCCTGTTCGTCCATGACGCTAATAACAGCTAGCTCTAGCTTGCAGGTTTTTTTGTCTGGGCGTTTTACAACTTCGCTGATGCTGCATGTGAGCTTTATGTTGCTCTCAAACATCCGTGTCGTACTGTTAGCTTAGCACGCAGCATCGTCACGGTCTAATTTAAGCGTAATTCTGACAACTTTTAGCAGAGCCGCTGCCAAGGACTTTCCAGGTTGGAGTTGCTGACTTGTTATGGTTATTAGCCCCATTCAACCTCCCAGGTGTTCCACATTATTCAGCCAGTTGTGGATGCAGCTGTGTAATTGAATACCATATTTGTTGGACTTTAAGACAACATTTCTCAAAAGCTGATGGTGTGCCTTATATA
Source organism: Fundulus heteroclitus (assembly GCF_011125445.2). Taxonomy (NCBI): domain Eukaryota; kingdom Metazoa; phylum Chordata; class Actinopteri; order Cyprinodontiformes; family Fundulidae; genus Fundulus; species Fundulus heteroclitus. The sequence goes on along the minus strand of NC_046361.1, from coordinate 38,765,388 downwards.
TGATTACCTTTGTGATTACTGACTAATTTTATGTGGTACAATGCGTTCAGAAATCTGTTAAAATGTGTAAGTATGACTTAGCAACGAAGCCATTCTGCTCACTGGATATTCGGAGCATTACGGTACACTGTGTCACTACCTGACTGGACCCCTGAGCTGTCTACAAGACTGCCTGACTGTAATGTCGAAACTAGAAGTGCATTTGTGTAAAGGCCCCCACATACTCGCTCTAGGTGCTCAGCTAGCTAATTAAACATTTTAACATTCGTTCCACCGCTTCGTTCCACTGGCAGAAAGTCTGGGAATTGTAGGAATTTGCCACTAGAAATGTAGGCAACAGTACGCTGAACTATGAAGGGTAAAACGTCCTTGGAGAGTCCACCAAGCTCACAGTATGCGTACAGTACGCCAACTATGTGGGGGCCTTTAGGCAGCCTGGAGTACGCGCTAGCAACAATAAACCTAGTAAGTTAATTCAATATAAAAGTTACGTTCATTTTGGCCTTATTTTAGAAACAGGGCAGTGTAGTCCAGCTACTCTGTCCTCCTGACAGAGACGGATAGAGTGCTGTGGACGTGGAGGAGTGATATTACATACTTGGGAAGAATATTTAGTACGCCTTATAATCCGGTGCACCTTATGGTCCCAAAAATACGGTAAATTGCTTTACCAGATTAGTCTTGGATTGTGTGAAATAAATTTCTAAATGAATGCAAGTTATATATGTTTTTTATCCTCTTTATGACACATTTTTTGACAGATGCAACTTACATTTCGGATGACTTATAGTCCAAGAAATACAGTAATCATCTTTACTGTCATTGCAACATACATTCCAATGAAATTTGTTCTCTGCATTTAACCCATCCCCTTAGGGAGCAGAAGGCTGCCACTGTGTGGCACAGTCTGGGGTTTAGGGTCTTGCTCAGGAAGCCAGAGCGGCAGTCTGTGGGAGTTGAGCCCAAACCCCCCGGGATACAAGCACAATACTCTAACCACTAGGCCAGTGGTTAGAGCATTGCTATTGGAAGGTAAGGCAGTCTGGAACCCACCGGTGCTGCAGATGAACTGGCCTTTAAATATCTCTATTTCAATGCAGACTGCACTCTCAAACGTGTTTCCTGCTGAAATCTTGTGCATCCCATTGGGATCAGGTGAATCCGTCTCTGAAACAATAAAGACACAAAATACTAATGAAATATACAACATTTTGTTGCAGAAATGTGGCAAATGTGAAAAGGTTTAATGGAATACATATTCCCGTATTGCACTGTAGCTGTTGGTTTGGGGTTCGGGTCGGCATGGTCCAAACATCAATGGCTACAGCTCCCTCGGCGTTGTAATGAGACTGTTAAATTGAAACTAATGCAAATAACGGTTGAAAAGTGTTTTTGAATGAATCTTACACCTACACAATTAGCTTTATCAATTTAATCATCAGCTCTTTCAAAATTCAGTCATATAATCAAAGCACAAAATAAATTCTCCATTTAAAAAATATAGATTTTTTTTCCTGTTTTCTGAAGCAAAGAACTGCTTCAAAGGTATCCATCTGCAGAATCCTTTCAATTTGACTTCTTGTCTTATCAACACCCCCCCCCCCCCCCCCTTTTTGATGGAGGACTGCATCGAAGAAATGATTAGATACGGTTTGCTGGTTTCTTTAGATAGACATGTTTAACAAATTGGCCTGAATTGGATGGTTTGAAGCTGTACTTTAATTGCATCAAAGTGGATCCAATCTGTTATTGGATTCATTCTAATTATGACGGCTGTGACTGGAATGAAATCATTTTTGGCCCTTTTTGTTTTTATGTTAATTGCCTTTTGGCGTCATTTTGTTTCAATGCAATGCTTCATAATTCAATTTGATTTGGAAGAAATAGAGAACAGTTCCGTATGTGGCAGAATGGTTCATTTCCTTTAGTGTGTTTGTAAGAAGCAGCTATGTGAGTTTTGAAATATAAGCATATTAACTGGCATTTAGAGCTGGGTTTACCACAACTTTTACTGAGAAAAATAGATCAAACTCCAAACAATTCATTAAATCTGGAATGGATGCTCTGTTGCCGATTTTTTTTACATTTGTCTCTTCCACTTTGACGAGGCGGCCTCTCGATCTACCTGTCTCATTCACTAAGGCCTGCCTCACCCAGTTCGTAGATTTGGCAGCAAAGGAAGAAAACAATTATCAGAGACAAAACACTTGGAAAATACATATATTTAATTATAATTGAAATTCCAAAGGGAGACACACACTTACAACTCTATCCTGAAGCCCTCATGTAGTAAAACAGAGTCTGATTTCCTGCATGCGTGTGTCTGAGGAGCAGCCCTGGGGCGCATCTACTAATAACCAGGCCGCTCACTGACTAAGTGACTGAATGATGTCGGGGGGGGGGGGGTGCATACACACTCACTCTATCTGTGTTTGTCTCCCCACAAACAAAACAGATCCACATTCCAGTGACAAACAAGGAGTTGCCTTCTTGATACGTTTGTCAGATGTTTCTAGGAGTTTACCAAGATAAACATCCCAAAACAATGTAAAGCTTTTAGACCATAAACCTTTGTGAAGTTAACCAACCATAAAACATCATGTGACTCTTACTTGCGCTGGTATCTCACAAGAAGGTTGGGTGAATTGATAGCCTGCCCTGATCCTGCACATTCCACAAAGTTTAATAGTAGTTACAACTTAGGTAACTCTTACTGCTTAATAAAAATACATGATTAATACAAAACAAATATATATATATATATATATATATATATATATATATATATATATATATATATATATATATATATATATATATATATATATTTCCATAACAACTTCAAGCAGTATTTTACTGAAGAACAAAAACAAGTCACAGTGTGGTCTGCTCTCCATGTTCATATGCAACACTGCCTTTAAATTCAAACAGTGAAACAGAAGCTGTTTGCATAACTGATGGATTATTTTTCTTTGTGAGTTATTGTTTCTCTTCTGATGTGCAGTTTAACCATGAAATTGTGTCTTCTGTCTGGTTGTTTGTGCCACTATCACACCCTGATTTCTCCACTGTGGGACAATACATTTGTCTTCTGTAATGTTTAACTCTCTAAGCCATGCTAATGAACCCATACCACAATATATCAATAAGTTGTGCATTGCTACATTTAAAGAGTAAAAAGTAAAAATACAAAGTTGCAAAATATAACAAAATATTATCTTTCAACCTCACAAGCCTAGTTTTGAAGATAATTAAGAGAAATTAACCATAGCTGCTCCAAAAGAAAAGGTTTTGCTATGCTAACTTTTAATTTATGCTGCCACACTTTTACTGCACATGACAATGCAGAGTGCTGTGTTAAATACTCTGTACACTGTCAGCCACTTCAGTTGTGGGCCTTGCAGAAAGGAGACAGTATGAATTCCATCACGCTTACGTCTTATCTTGCAGAATCTTCACACAGAAGCGGATAAGCTTGCACACACTGTGCATGCAAAAGGTGCAAAGTTGCACGAGGCATATTTGGTTCAAACAGATGAAAACACAATTAACTCTCAAATGTTTTTCTTTCATATTTAAGTTTTGTTTTGTTTCTTGGTTTAAATTTAATGCACAGTGAAACATTGTTTTTAATTTAAAACAATAACTAATGCAACATATTTTATATTTTGCTGAGAATATGGTATCAGAATCTCTCTACATCCTATACTTAGGCCCGGTTTACACAGCAGGAACCACTGAAAACATGATTGCTATTCTGTTTTAGTAAACACATCTACATGACAGCATTTTAATTACGATCTCTGTACACACAACACTCATAGAAGTGTTGTGTGTAAAAAAAAAACTATTTAGAAGTGCGGGTGGTTTTCCAAGTGGTTCACAGACACTAGGTAGTCTGGAGATCCATCCATCCGTCCTTTTTCTCCCTGCAGTGTCACAGTGGTGCTGGTGCTGATCCCCAGCAGTCATTGGCCAATAGGGGCTGGTCTACGACAGAGCAGCACAGAGACACTCAGGAGAAACAACGGGGCCCACACCAACACACAAACCTAAGGGAAATGGAAGAAAAACATTTGCCTGACATTAAGATTTTTGGATGGCGCATATATGGGTACTTGGAGAGAAACCCCAGCACTACTAACTGCATCACTGCGCAGTCTGATAATCTGGACAGGAGAAATACATAGAGATGAGCTTATTAATGCAGGACACTTTTATCTTTCTTTTTGAGGTTTTTACAGCACTAGTGGCTTGTTTTTTGTACAGAGACATGTGGCAAAGGACCACAGGTTGGATTTGAACCCAGGTCAGCCACATTGAGGTCTAATGCATCCATACATGGGTCGTGTTAACTAACACTGTGCCACCAGAGCACATCCACTATCGCCTTTTTTTAATCAATGTTTGTTACATACAATTGTGTTAGAAATGAGTAAATGTGTTATATTATTAAAAAAACATACCTCTGAGAAAGCAGTGGTTACTGCCAGTAAAAACCTGATAGATGCCAAAAAAAAAAGTCTAAATGAAAGATGGTCTTCACATCACATTAGCCAACTTTGATAAAAGCAGGGAGAACATTGTGGAGTACAGGAAGAGAAAAATTACTTTTCCAGGAAATCGCCCTTAAAAGGTCATGAAGGATTTTAGCTTTTACTGAGCCGCTTTTGGTGTTCATCCCAGCCCCTCCCTCTGTCACACCAAATCAAACCACGCTCCCACTTCAGAGAGAGCGGACATCCACAACGTTTTAGCGCCACGCATGTCAGAGGGGAGAAATAATGTGACACTTGGGCCGGCGCGTTTAGCGCATATTATTCTTCATAAAAGGCCAAATATGTGACACTGGGAGCACAGCTGCAGCCACTCACGGCTCCATCCAGTGGAGCTGTGGCTGGAAAGGTTCTCTTCAGCTGCTGCTGGGTTCCATCTCTTAATTATTGTTTTCAGATACATCCAGCTGCTTAAGATAATGAGAGATGACGAATGAAGGAACTTCGGTGCGAGCAAAGAGAGCTCAGTCAAAAGGTGCATGTAGTCTATGTACATAACAGCCGTTTAGAGCTCAGCGTGTTCATGTTTTTATGAGCACACAAAGAAAAAAACGCATTGTTCCTCAAAAGCCTACATCACTGACTCATCTGTGCCAGACCTTCTATCGTCAGCTAACCAGTCAAGCAAGTACAGTCAGAGTTTGTTTTTTTTCACACTTTCAGTTTGCTTTCACGCAGCGTGTGTTTGAGGCTGAAATATCCTGTTGGTTGTTGGTGGAAAACACAGACTGAGCCAATCCCGGCAGGATCAACAACCCGACCCGCAGAAATGAAATGATCCAGCCTCCCCTACGGAGGCTAATCCAGTCTGAAAGGAGCCTGTAATTTGTCACAGAATGACAGAGCAGATATCTGACGTGGAAGCGGCCTCTGCAGAAGGATCCATGGAGAGCTTATTGGTTCAGAGATCACCATCTGTGTCCCGCAGCTCCGTCCACCGTTCCCAGTGAAAAGCAACATCCAGCTGGGAGCAAAAATCCAATGATTACTTTTTTTTATTTCAAAATAACGAGAAAACATAAAGCGAAGGTTGATATAGGTGGTATCAGCAAACAAAAAGAGCTCAGAGGCCAGTTTAAAGCACAGAAGCCACTTATATATCAGATGCAGAAACTTCAGTGTTTTAAACAGATCAAATGCTCAGTAAATCTTTTACAATTATTGGTGACATGTAAAAAGCTGCCCCAAATAAAACCTAATTCATTTAATGGACCCCAGCACCAGAGAATTATGATAAAAGCAATTGTCAGCGTTGCACAAATGGGAAGAAATAACACATTTAATTCAGTTCGTTTTATCTGCAAAGCACCACTCATTTCCAAGGAAATTGAAAGTGCTTCATGCTAAATTAATTAAAATATGTTAAACGTAAGAAATACATTAAAAAAGAAAGACACATTATAAGGTGTTTTCCCCGTTGTCCTGACACACTGTGAAAACAGAATGGTGGATGTGGTCGCCGTGTAGTACAAGGGGCAGATTTGCACAACAAAAGGAGGAAAACAAGACATTCCCACTGTTGTACACTTCCTTTATTAAATAATTAACATCACAACCAGGTCCACAGAGCGGACTGTAATGGCATCAGCAGGGGAAAATACTAATAAACAAAAATGAAAAGATAGAGGGGACGCAACCCTGAAGAGGCACATATCCTTAAGGGTTAAAAGTATGAGTAAAAATACCTTAAAATCAATCCTAATTTACCCGCAGCCAATGCAGAGACTTAAAAATGTATATGATGTGAATTTCCTTTCTGGTCCTCACCAGCATTTTTAAATGTATTTTATTTTCAGCTGGATTTTAAAATTAAAGCTAGTTGAAAGTTATTTTAAGACCAAGGCCCACAGCATTGCCACATTTTGTAAGTTCTGAAAGTGTGAACTGAAGTCTCTGTGATGGACTGAGCCAGAAACACGCGGCCTCTGGCAATGTTCCCACCAAATTTGAAAGTGTGCAGCTGCTATGGGATGTCTGTTTTGACAGACATCCCATAGTAGTCACCATGCTTTTAGGCTGATTTACAGACACTCCAGTTGAGTGTTGGTTTTAAACCTTTGTCACATTTCAGGCCAAAACACAGTCAACTTTTATCTTATCTGCATTAGGCTTAAGAGGAAAGTCCACTCACTGATGTTATATCCAAACTCAGTGACTGTAGGGGTGATGTGGGGTAACAAAAATATAAAGCAGTGTGTTATCACTATGGCTAAAGGAAGAGATGCTGTAATATTCTACAATCTGAGCTTAGGGGAGCATGTGCAGTGGCTTGCAGGTGTATTCACTCCCCTTGGCTTGTTTCCTATTATGTCACACTTTGTAATTTGAGTGTTTTTAATTTTATTTTATGTGCTGGATCTGACCAAAATAGTCTTAGATAGTGATGTGAATTGAGAAACGTAACTAAGAAATGGCACATACATATGAATCCAGCCTCTAAAAAGTTCTGGTGCGACCCATTACGTTCAAAAGTCACACAGGAAGTGAAATGAAGTCCACCTTTAAGCAATCTAAGTGTCTGTCAGTATAAACACGCATTTTCTGAAAGACCCCAGAAGCTGCAGCGTCAATAAGCAGGAAGCCTCACACCAGGAAGACCAATGAGATCCAGACAAGTCAGGAACCAGACAGGCTGGAGCTCAGGGACAGACCTGAATCAGATTGAGAGAATTTGTGGCTAGACTTGAAGATCACTGTTTACAAGTAAAAAACATCCAACATGGTTGGAGCTGAAGAGGTGTAGCTTTGAGGAATAGGCAAAAATCCAAGAGGCCAGATGTGGTGAGTTCATAGAGATGGATCCAAGGACAATTGCTCCAGGAGTGGCTGATATATTTGTTTATACAAAGTACTGACTTAAGGAGGGTGAGCAGTGATGCACACCAAAGTCCTATTTGTAGTTTACTTTGCAAATAATAATAATAATAATAATAATAATAATAATAATAATAATAATAATATCTGATCTTGAAATGAAATAGTGCAAACTCTCAAATAATCCATTTTAAGTCCAGGATGTGAGGCAACTAAACTTAAAAAATGCCGGGAGCTTGGGTGGGGTGGTCACTGTAGGTGGGAATACAAGTGATCTGAGAATGGAGCCTTGAGAATCACATGTCATGCTCTTGGCACTAGTGCTGGTCTGATTCTCCCCTGACACGCATGTGCAGCTCCGCCCCGTTCCCATCAACTCTCATCAGATCCACCTGCATTTCTTACTATATAACCAGCCCTCAGACCAGTCACTAGTGCCAGATCATTACGAGCCACTGGTGACTTTAGTCGAGCATCCTGAATCCCGCCTGCCTGCCAGCCTGTTTCCTGACCTGTATCTGAGCCTCTGAGCCTGCCTAGCCCGTCAGACCTGATTGCTGTGCTGTCTGGATTGCTGACCTGTATCTGTGCCCTGACTCTGCCCTCGGATTCTGATTTGGACTGTTCCTGGATTTCTGATCACCTGGTTCTGACTCTGGACCGGCTCATGGATTTCGGACTCTGTTAATCCCCTCTGATCCTCCTGCCCGATTCTGCCATCACGGTTCTGACACTGTGCCTGTTTCCCACCAAACACCTACACGGTCCATGATTAAGATCCTTCCAGCTGTCCTGATTGGACTCTGTTTCAGTTTCAACCTCCAGCAGTTCTCATTTCAATAAACTGTTTTCTTTACTATCTCTGCTTTTGTCTGGCTGAATTCTGGGTCCTCGGTTTCAGTGCATTACATCCGACATACTAGAACAAAATCAACAAATTCAAACTGTTGGATTCAAAATAAAATTACAGGATGTATTTTTATATTTTGCAATAAGGATAAAACTCTGTCTAAAACAGCCCCAGGATGAGTGTCTTTTTGCTTTAAATGGACATGTGCTGAAAAGAAGCTAAAAAGGGAAATTCAAACACAGCACTGCTCTCAGAATAGGAAGTGAAAAATCAGCTGAACAGGCTGTGCTGATTTTCTCTAAACCTGGAATACAGCACAACCTAATTACAACTGAAATCTATATTTACTGCAGAAACTAACACACATTTAATGGATTAGAATTTCTGACAGCATTCAGTGTTCAAATGCTATGACATAAACCTGTTTCTCAGGGTTCCCTCTCTCCTCCATGTCCTGCCGGTCACACCTGAGCGTGTTCGTCAGAGCAGCCTGAGCGTGGAGGGTCGCAGTAAACTAAGCGCTATCAGTGTGACTCAGAACAAATCAATGAGTATGTGTGCCGGTTTGTGTGCATCGAGTTTCAGCTTTAATTTGTGATCCTCCAGCCTCCATTATCTTCTCCGGTCTCCGTCTCAGGAGAAGAAGGGCTGTGTGTGTGTGTGAGAGAGAGGGTGTGTGCTACAGAGGCCGAAGGAAAGTTAATTACAAAGATAGGCCAAACCTAGATTGACAGAGCAGTCTGCTTTACAAAGTGGAAGCACTTACAGCGGGTCTAGACAGAGTCTTTGTACAACATGTGTTAATGCTGAGGTCACATCAGCGCCCTCGCATCCAGCTTATCACGATAAAACAGCTGCTTTATACCGTGTTGTTGAAATAATCCTACAGTCAGTGCACTTTTGAGGACATGCATTGAGCAAATACAAAACTGCACTAAAAATAAGTGCTGACTGATTGAAAGATGCCACCTCTGTAGTTCACCTGCCACCTGGGGCTACATTCAGGTGATATGATACCTCCCGGTTCCCTCAACCTCCAGCTTAACATGAAGGACCAATAAGCTTTATTCTCATCTGGTGTGTGAGACATTGACCATAATTACACATAACACGCAGACACAACAAGACAATCTCTAATATTTCCCATTTATTTATTTATTTTTTTAACAAACAGTTTATTACACCGCCCAACAACAGCACCCCCTGAGGGGCTGAAGTGAACATGTAGTCCTTAGCAGCTAATGGACTCATCTCCAAGTCAATAAGATAGCAGTCTACAACACTTTGCAACAATTTAGTTGCAGAATTGTGGAATTTGCATGGATATCTAACCAGACTGTCCATGAGAGATTCAGATCTTTAAGTCATCAGGTGGAGACGGCGACTCCAGGTTAAAACTCTCTCGAGTCGCACTGAGATGGCAGCTTCGACCTCAAATTGGGCCCTAAAGACTTGAAGCGTGACTCAGACCTGGAAAAATTGACCTGTGAGCATCTCTGTTATCAGTCTCCTCTCCTTTGGAGTCAGATCTCATCCCCTGTCAGAGACTATAGGAATAAAACATTATATTTTACTTTTTTTACCGAGAGCCTTTAGTTTTCCTGAACCATCTTGAAAGTAATGAGCCGGGGTGGCCAAGCATCATTCCTCACTTTCCCATGCATGTGTTTCCAATTGTTCAATTGTTCGTAAAAAGGCTAAAATAAAACACAACTAATTGCAGCAGCTACTTAATTTGTGTTCTTTCTTTTAATTTGGTCTTCTACATTAGAAGTAGGCCTGGCTCTGTGTCTCCTTTCTTATCTCTGACCAGGGAAGGCCAACGACCTTCGCCCTGTGCTTGTTTGGGTGAGACAGCGCACTGGAGCAGAGATTGCTTCATCTGAGTATATTATAACTGGACGGAAATTAACTGGATGTAACTGAAGCCGAATTTGCGTGTAATTAATTAAACAGAGATAGATTAAATTGGATTTGGGATAAAATCACTCTGGATTAAATCTGAACTGGATCAGTTTCTCTCTGCGTTGTGCCTTGAGATAACTATTGCTTCAAATCGCCCCATACAACTCAGCTGAATGAATATTGACATACACAGACAGGGGACAATTATCTAATATTTGGTGCATTTTTTATGATGGGTTTGCAGGTCACACGGCAGATTTTCTTCTGAGGAATGATTTTGGCTCTAGAGGGAGCAGTGGAGGGTCACGGCTTTTGGAGGTCCGTCTTGTGACTCAGTGGAGGTGAGATGAGTTGGTTTGCAGGAAAGGCTTGAGCTGAATTTCACTGAGTAAAGACAGAAAGGTGAACCAGAGGGGATTAGCTGCCAGTGAGTGGCCATCGAAACAAGATGAGCATGTTGCATCAGGACCTCGTTTTGGTCAGCAAAGGTTTTTTTTTTTTTATCAGAGAAGATTGTGTGAGGAATCCGATAGACTGACCTTCAGAAGAACACAGAAAATAAAGTAACACAGCAATCCTCAGCGCCATGACAGGTTTAAGATCATTAGTCAGACCTCAAACAGAGTTCTTTTGTTTAGTTGGCACATTCTTCATGTGAAAGTGTGGGTTTTGTCCAGTTACTCTTTCTTCATTTCCCAAAAATGTTTCTTAGATTGACAGAAAACTTTAAATCTTTCTAATGCACTGCAAAAAGGGAACTAAAAGTAAGTAACATTTTCTTGAAATGTGTGTGTATTTTTTTCCTTGACTTGAGCAAGTTACTAACACTATCTGCCAATGAAATAAGAGTTTTGCACATAAAATGAGAACAACTCATCTCCATCATCTTATTTCAAGTCCAGGATATCTAATTATCTTATTTTAGGGGTAAAAATACTCATTCTATTGGTAAATAGTCTTATTTAGCTGCTAAAATCAAGAAAAAACAAACTAATTTCAAGAAAAGATTACTTACTTTTAGTTCCCTTTTTTGCAGTGTGTGCTGGATGGCTGTCCAGGTTTTGTTCCTCCAAGGCTAAGTCCTCATCTTTGATACGGGGGACCAGGATTCAAATTGCAGTTTCATCAGAAGAGCATCTGTGGTAAAAAAACACTGCATAGTCCTGTCAGGTCTGCAGACTCTGGACCTGTGACTGCTGAGACAGTCTGCAGACTTCTGAACCCTGAACTTCAAAGCACTCCTCCATTACCAAAATGTTCCTGCAGTCGTGTAACAGAACAACTGCAGGAACATTTGGTGGCTGTTGGTGGCAAAATCTTTTGTCTAGTTTTGCCATCATTCTGACCCTGATTCAACCATCTAATCTCAGCCTCCAGTTGTGCATTATGTGCTCCCATGTATTTCTAACCAATTTTGACAAATATTGGATGAAACTGTGGGGAAAATATCAGTGCTGACTTGAAGTAACAGAGCATGACAGAACATTTGCTGCTCCTAAGTTATGGGATAACTTGCCACTGAGAATCAGACAGGCCTCCTCTTTCCCTGCTTCTAAATCTCTTTTAAAAACGGACTTTTATTTCCTGGCTTTTAGTAACACACTGTGATCTTGTCGTGTATGGCATTTTAAAACACTGCTGTGAACCTGATTTTTAGCTTTTGATGTTGTGTGTGTATGTTTTTAACTTGTTTTTTTAACCTTTTCTTGTTTTAATGTACAGCACTTTGGTCACTCATGTGGTTTTTAAAATATGCTTTAGAAACATAGCTGATTGGTTGGTTGGTTGGTTGATTGGTTGGTTGGTTGGTTGGTTGATTGAGTAACAGTGTTGGCAACAGGTTCGACCACCGTATGCCTACTTTCATGTCAAATCTTTTTGTGGTGAAACAGAAATAAAAGAGAGAAGGAATACACAATCTGTTTTAATGGGAGCCTGGTTTTTCCATCCCATTGAGCTAATTTACATTTGGAATATCTTGCAGAAGGCTCAGCTGGAGAACACGCTACGTTGGTCATGCACGGAATATGCTGAGAGAGTTAGAAGAGTTATTCGAAAGAGGAAATCAACACCTGACTCCCTGGTTGGTGGCAAGACAAGTCTGGGTAAAATATTCTGTCAGAACATGTTCATCACACCGTCTGTAATCCTGTCAGTCTGTCTCCATCTCGCACCCAGCAGGAGCCTCGGTCGTATTCACACCCTGTTGTGTGACAGGATAATGATACGCCGTGACAGATTCTGTGTGTTTAGGAGCCGGCGTTTCTGAAAGAGAGAGGAAAAATTGTCAAAACACGTTGTAGTTTACCCTGAGCAGTTTGGAGAGCCTTTGCTTAAACTAGTCGTGTTTATTGATCCGTGTGAGACAAAGGAAACAGCAAAAGGGCAGAACCATGAATCTGAAGTGGACAGATACAATCAGCGAAGTTAAAACAGCACATTCCTTCCTTTGCTGCTTTTTTATCACACTTAAATTAGTTAATTGTCAAACAAATGGTAAAATCAGTAAAAGATAACCTGAGTAAAGGCAAAATGCTGTTTTCATCTATTAAAGTTAAAAGCCTTTCAAACTAATTATTCATGTAAATCTAATTACGGCTGTCATCAAGGGTTTCCATCATCAGAGGGTTTGATCGGTCTTCACATCACTGTGGAGGAATGTTGGTCTGTTCTCTTTTGCCCAGTTATATCACAGGTTAGTTGGACAGATTGATCCCTTAATAAATAAACTCATCGCTTGAAAATAGGTTTCAGTACCTACTCAGGTTATCTTAATTTGAAAATAGCATTTTTTATTTGTTTTTTGTTGCTCTAATGGCCTTTATTTGACTGTTTCCGGACAGGAAATAGGTAAAGAGAGAAGGGGAATGATATGTGGCAAAGGTCTCTGAGTCGGGACTTGAAGCAGAGGCAACTGGGTCGAGGTCTCTGGCTTCCATACGTGGGTTCGCACTTGTGTTGCCCCTGCACCACCCATTAATACTTGTTTGATGGTCTGAAAGCGTTGTAGTGGGGAAAAAAGCCCAGACAGTAGAAATCTGGGGGTAAATGCTTTTTAATGGATGCCATTTAACCCTCTCTCCCATTCTTTCAGATTTTTCTCAGTTGGGCTTCACTATTAGGTCCACTGCATCTTGTTTTCTCACCTCCTCATAGCTGTTTCTCACTTTCATCTGCTGCTTTTATCCCCTCACACCTTACACTCTTTTGTCTCTGACCCTCTTGACTTGTTAGTTATTCCTAATCTATGTTTTCTCTCTTTTCCTTGTGCTGCTTTATCCCTTGCTGCATGATAAAAGTGGGAAATATCTACACAACCAGTCTGCTTTTGCTGGCAAAACGTTAGCTGTGTTTGCAGAACCTGTCTATTCACCAGAGATTCAAACTTATGATGGTAGTGACACATCTTAAGGTTAAACTAGAGCTGGGCGATAAAAAGAAATATATACCACAAACAAATGGGAAAAGGTCAATATAGATTCTTAATACAGATAAGATGAAGAGCCAGTTATGATAAGAGTTGCGCTGGAGCAGAGCCTCATTACGTGTTGGAGTGCATCCTGCGCCGCTGACATCTTGGATGGGTCTCTCCTACTCAAGGCTGGCATAGCAGGCATAAGGTGTAAATGCAGAGGGACCAACTTTATTGTCTGCAGCTTATGGTTACAATAACCAGGGATAACTGCTGAAAGTAGATTACGTGGTGCAGATCACCATTTTGGACGGAGATTGATTCTGAAGCTGAGTTTTTACTTCTGAGAACAATGCAGAAACCCAACAGATGGTTGGGTTAATTTTATGCTTTTTAATCTGTTATCACTGTATTTCACAAATTAAGGCTGAATCACGTTGTTAAATTAGGTACCCTGGAGTTACACTGTACCATCACATGCGAGAAGCTGTGAAAAACAGTGTCACTGATGTACGACATCGCAAGTGTTGTGAAGAATCTTGCCCAAGAGATGGTCAGAGCGGGGGATCAAACCAGCAACCCGTCAGTCCCAAGACAAACACCCTAACCTGTGCTATTTATGTTGGCCGTATATATATATATATATATATATATATATATATATATATATATATATATATATATATATATATATATATGCACACACACACCTCTATAGGTGGCAAAAATCCAGCTCTGTATGGATGTATCATCGGAAAGTAACTTTGGTATCCTCCATGTGTTGTGAGGCGCATGGAAGCCTGAAGGCTGTAAAACTTTATCAACATAATGGTAAAGCATTATGTTGATAAAAGCAACATTTGCTCTCTGCTGAAGCTGATTTTTTGTCTCCCATGGAGCCTGAGTGAGGCTGTCAAAAGACAATCTTAATTAAGCAAACAGGACTTCCAACCAAAAATCAAATATCATTATGTGTGGTGGAATATTTTATTTTATTTGTAGGGGCAAAGAAGGCAGACAAGGTCAGGGAAAATGCCTATCAACCCTTCTTTTTCCGATCAGAGGTCGCCACAGCGAGCCAGCCGTCTCATCTAACTCTGTCTTTTTAGTTGCCTTCTCTGACTCCTACTACCTTCACTTCATTCACATATATAACGTCTGACTTTTTTCCAATCTGTGTGACGAACCGGAACCGTAGCATGATGAAAGGCTGCTGTTCCCAAACATAACTCTGCCGTTTTTACCTAGTGGCTGTGCTCTGCCTTCTGTGTGGAACCAAGAGCTTTTATATTCTAGAACGCATGAGCCCCAGTGGCCACCTCACCCACCCTGACTGGGGAACACAGCTCGCATATTTGTCTTGGATATTTGAAAGACAGAATGGGCTTCAGCTGTCGCGTCAGACGAAAACAAATTGTTAAACGATGGAATCCACGCATTTAGGGCAAAGCTGGAGCAGCGGATTGAGTTGAGACGGGCAGGTCAGATATGTTTTCAGAGGAAAATGAAATCAGCCTTAAAACAATGTGGACTTCCATCACTTTAAAGCCCTTCTGGCACATTTCAATAAGTCTTTGTCAGAGGAAACAGCTTCAGAGGGACATCCACTACGAACAGGGTAGATAACCTGACGGACAGCCTGGAAAAAAAACAAGCTGAACTGCCAAATGTCAGAATCCTAAATACAGCATTTGATTTCCTAATGTCCCCTAACGTCTGGAAGGGTTCTCAGTTGAGGATGAATACCCACAAAGGCTCCTATGGATATACTGTTGCAGTTTGTCTCCACGTACATTTGCAAAAATCCTTTTTTTTTTTTACACTGGCTCAAATTAAGAATTGGTGCAGCTAAGGCAAGCGGAGTTTATTTGTAAAGCACATTTCAGTAAAAGACAGTTCAGAATGCTGTAGAGGAACAGAGGAAAGCACACTTCAGTGGAATAGTGGCAGCAGGTCTTGATAAGATGGACTACAAACTTAATCTAAATATGTTTTAGCTAACATTAAAAAGCAGTTCTAAACAGGTGGGCTGTCGGTGTTGATTTAAAGGAACTCTGTGTTTTGGCTGGTTTACAGTTTTCTGGAAGTTCCAGATCAGTGGAGCTTAGGAAGTAAATGCTGTTTCTTCATGTCTGGTTCTGGTTCTGATTCTGGTTCTGCAGAGCAGGCTGGAGCCAGAAGACCTGAGTGGTCTGGAGGGTTGATGCCCTGATAACAAGTCTGTGATGTATTTAGGAGCTAATTCAGGGATTTATAGACTAACAGAAGGATTTTAAGGTCTATTCTCTGAGATACACTAAACATGGAGGTTAAACTCAGAGAGGAAGTCTTGAAAATTAGGCCCAGAAAAGACTTCATATGTTGACAAAACCCGTAAATCTATCACTAATACATACGGTGTACTTTTCTCTGCATTTCACACAATGTACTTGACTTTTAATGCTAATCATTATCTGCCAACAGTAGAATTTCAAAGCCATTCTAGTTTGCTTTTTCAAATATTGTAGGTTTAATGGTAGGATTGCATGCAGAAGCAACATCATATATGCTTTAGACAAGCCTGGGTGAAGCTTGCTTTGCTCAAGAGCACAGAGGAGATTCCAGGTGAATAGGAGAGCTGGACAGGACCATCAGAGGTTCCTGTTTTTACAGTTTTTATTAAAGTGGTTACTGCTTTTAATGAGAGCAGTTTTAGTGCTGTGGTGGGGATGGAAACCAGGCTGGAATTCTTCATAGAGGTAATTATGAAGTTAATGGGAGTGAAGTTGAGAGGTGACTGTTTCTTTTTCTAGTATTTTGGAGATAAAAGGTAAATTAGAAATGGGACAGAGGTTACCCAGGTTTCATTAACAAATGAGCAACAAGAGCGGTTTTAAAGAGAGCAGGAACAACTCCAGTGGTAATGAGAAAATGACGGCAGCTATGAAGAGGAAAAGAGGCTGAAGGCGAGACTTGACCAGGGTTGTTGGGACTGCAACAGCAGGATTTAGATTTACAGATGATTTCAGAGAGTTTGGAGATGCTTGGAAGTAGAAAAGTGAAAAATGGCTGACAGAGAGGCAGACACTCCAAAACCTCCTCATGTCATCACATCATCCCCGTCTTACAGCAGCTCCACTGGCTCCTGGTTAGATTCACAATCTAATTCAAAATCCTTTTGAACACATTCAAGGCCATTCCCAACCTCGCCCCCGCCCCGCCCCACCCCACCTACCCCATCTTCTTCCATACCCTTACATCCTCCTCATCCGTTCACTTCTCTGATCCTCCTTCCCACCTCCACACCAGGTCCCGTTCAGACAGCCGCAGCAACGACAGTCTTTACCAGTTCAAGTGATCTTCATTCTTACTTTTATTGTTTGTTTTTTTATCTTTATTGTTCTGCTTTTTCTGCACAGCGTCCGCGAGTGTTCTGACAGGTGATTTTAAATAAAATGTATTACTATTATCCATCCATTTTCCAACACGTTTATCCCTGTTGGTGTCATGAAGGGTGCTGGTGCCTGTCTCCAGCTGTCAATGGGCGAGAGGCAGGGTACACCCTGGACAGGTCGCCAGTCTGTCACAGGGCAACACAGAGACAAACAACCATTCACGCACACACTCACAAGGAGAATTTAGAGAGGCCAATTAACCTAACAGTCATGTTTTTGGACTGTGGGGGGAAGCTGGAGTACCCAGAGAGAACCCACGCATGCACAGGAAGAACATGCAGACTCCATGCAGAAAGACCCAGGGCAAAGGTAGGACTCAAGCCCAGGACCTTCTTGCTGCAAGGCAACAGCGCAACCCACTGCACCACTGTGCAGCCTGATTATTATTATTATTATTATTATTATCATTATTATTATTTAGAAGATTGCCTCTCTGAGTTTAACCTCCATGTTTTGTAATACAAACCCAGGCATTTTATTGAGTCGATCAGGTGAACTACATTTGGCTTTCACTTTAGGAGTAAACTATGTGACAATGTGAGTGGAGGTCAGGGACCAACTTTTCACTACAGCAAGATAATTCATATTATTATTTAAACAGTAATTATATTTAGACATGAGCTCATCAGGGGTTTGAGTTGCCGTAATGACATTTCAGTAAATTGGACCAGCCTGCTGCTTCAGTTTCTCAGTTTCACATTCTCAGTGCCTTCATATTAAGCCCTCTGTGGGTTGATCATTTTCTGTCGCATCAAATGATGTGGCACCTTCTGGTTCACACGCCTTACTCCTCTCCTATTGATATGGACGTCCAGCATGTTTTTTTTTTTTTGTATTGAGATCACATCTTTTTAAAAATGTTCCTTTAACTTTTTTGAGCAGTGTACATTAAACAAATCAGATGCTGATCTTACAAAGTCATAAACTCCTAAACATTAACTCACAGACAGCCAGTAATGTTTCTCTGTGTTTTCTGGCTTCGGACCGCACAGCTTATGGATGCTTTCATTCCCCTCTGGTCTATGAAGTAGATCGAAACATGTTTTTGTTTTCAAATCATATTCAATCATTGTTAATCGGCAATTCAACCCAAACATGTTTGCTGCGGTCCGGACCTCGAGGTTGATTTAATATTCAACAGAGCATTAATGTGTGGATTTGACGGTAACATTTAGAATACTGCTAATGAGCTGCATTCCTCTTTAGAGCGCTCCATAATGTTCAGAATATATAGTCTGAAAGCTGGACTTGCTTTTGTGGTGTAACAGAAAAGAACAGATCCATTTTCCAAAATGTGACCGTGACATCGGCCCGGCGTGACCAGAGCACGTGTCCTTCACTGCGTTCCCGCCGGGCCCCCAAGGACACGCAGCCATCAGCTGCGTCTGTTTGAAGGGGCGAGCTTGTGACTGCGGGCCTCCGTTTATTTGCTCATCTAATTTGCAGTCTGTGTGAGATCGGCCGCGTCATTAGCACAAGCTAGAGCGGCTTGTGTGTCTGCGTTCAAACGTGTGATGGAGTGCGAGCCGACAGTCGTGACTGAGGGGAATACCAAGCAGGGCTCACGGAGACCGCCGTGACTGACAAGAGACGATAAGGGCGAGGGGACACAGCGTAAGCAGCGAGGTGGAGAGACAAACAGGACAAACAGGAGCATGATAGGAGAGCTAATGAGATGGACGAGAAAATGCAGGGACGGCTGACTTATGAGAGCCACGGCTCTGGATCAACAATGTGCTTCTAAACATAAAGCAGGATCTTACTGAAGCTTCAATTTAGTGAGTAAGTGTAGGTCTTTTGCTTGCTTTTGCTTTAATAAATGTCCATTTAAACAAATATAGCCACATTTCACCTTACTCACAAATCCTGATTGACCATTTAAAGCTGAAATTCTAACACAGGAGCATTGAAAAATGTTGGCGCCCCGTGTAAACATGAGCTAAAAGCCTTCACATGGATTCAGCTTTCACTGCAGTAGCATAATTTGATAAAAAACAATTTGAGAAATCCAGACTTTAGTCGAGTTATTCAGTGATGAATACACTCCATTTATTACTGCTGGCAACAGTAACAATTAATATACATAAAAAAGATCCCCATTATTAATCTTCATTTTTCACTTTTATGTTTAATCTTTGTATTGATTAGAGTTTCTAGGAATTCCTAATTAGTAACTCATGATGTTCTGTTTGCATTGGCACAGAACACAAAGGACCATCTATTTTAGCTGCTGTCTACTCCTTTAGAGCAATGGGTGACACAAAGTCTCTGTGAAAACCATTAGATGCAGTCTACATGTTAACTGTTTGTTTAGGAGTGATGTCAGGAAAAAATAAAAACAACTTTTTTGGCCCCTCCATGCATGTGCTAACTGTAGCATTATTACTTTATAATACTAGATATTTTACCCCGCGACCCCATGAGGGATAAAGCGGATCAGAAAATGGATGGATGGATAGATGTATATATTTTAAATAGAAATATATACATATTTTAAATAAAAAAATGTTTAGATATCAACCAAAACTTTACTTTGGGTATCACAGCAGACCCAATGCGTTATTTTTGACCAGGACGTGTCATTTAAATCCCATATTAAACAGGTTTCCAGAGTTTCCTTTTTTCACCTCAGGAATATTGCCAAAATTAGAAACATTCTGTCCAGGAGTGATGCTGAAAAACTAGTCCATGCATTTGTTACTTCAAGGCTGGACTATTGTAATTCTTTACTATCAGGAAGTCCACAAAATGCAGTTCAAAGTCTTCAGCTGATCCAAAATGCTGCAGCAAGAGTTCTGATGAAAATCAACAAGAGGGATCATATTTCTCCAATTTTAGCTTCCCTTCATTGGCTTCCTGTTAAATCAAGAATATAATTTAAAATTCTCCTTCTAACGTATAAAGCCCTTAATAATCAAGCTCCATCATATATCAGAGCTCTGATTACCCCGTATGTTCCTAACAGAGCACTTCGCTCTCAGACTGCAGGTCTGCTGGTGGTTCCTAGAGTCTCTAAAAGTAGAATGGGAGGCAGATCCTTTAGTTATCAGGCTCCTCTCCTGTGGAACCAACTCCCAATTTTGGTCCGTGAGGCAGACACCCCGTCTACTTTTAAGACTAGGCTTAAAACTTTCCTTTTTGACAAAGGTTCTAGTCAGAGTGGCTCATGTTACCCTGAGCTACCTCTATAGTTATGCTGCTTTAGGCTTAGGCTGCTGGAGGACATCAGGGTCTATTTCTCTCACTCTGCTGAGTTCTACTGTTCTCCAATTTGCATTATTTGTTATTATTTCATCTTTTAACTTTTTGTTCTCTGTCATTTTTCTCTTCATAGAAGGTACACCTGATCTGGCGTTCTGTTAGCTGTGACATCATCAGGGGAGGCAGATCATCCTCTATTACCATCTACCATAGAAAGTACTCCTGGGTCAATGTGAGCTTCTGAGCTTTCTGTGTCTCTGCTCTGTCTTCTCTAAGCCCCAGTGGGTGGAGGCAGATGAGCGTTCACACTGAGCCTGGTTCTGGTTCTGATGGAGGTTCTCCTCCCTGTTAAAGGGGAGAATAAAAATATTTAGCTGGCAACCGGAACTTTACTCTGCGTTGGTTCTCACAGCAGACCAAATGAGCATTTTACTTCGATGGTTTCGTCCAGTGTACCCCTGCCCTGCTTGTTTTACGCATCTCCTTGCTGCTACACACCTGACTTTAATGAATGGATGATAAAGAGGCTTCTGCAGGACTTGATGGCATGCAGAGGAGGTCATGCGATCATCCAGTCATTTGGAAGGTGGAACAGAATCTCATCTCAAACATACCGGACTGTCCTTGTTGAGGACCAGGGTTGGGAACCACTGTGTCTCACACTGTGCTTCGTTGTCCTGGGGGCTACTACCACTCCTGTACCTCACTGCTACCTACCTCTGTGCAGGCTGTGTTGGGTGATGTTTTACTTTTTGAGCCTGACAAGAACTTTGCATCAACAGTGACCAGCAGACATAAAAACTGTTGCGCTGGCAGTACTGAGGAATAATCAAAAGCAAGATGGAGAGAATTAGCACAATTACTCTGAGCTCCCGTCCTACAATCAACTAACCCAATCTACAGGGTTAGAGTTAATTTAACTCTTTCTTTTCGCTCCTCTGTTCCATGTTGCCGACTTGCTCAGCTCCAGCGCTTCTCATCGTTCACTCGTTGCTTTGCATGCACAATATCGTCCTCCTGCTCAAGTGGTCTTGTTATAGTAAATATACACAAAGTGCTTCATCTACTAACAAACAGAGTAAGAGTGTTAAACACAAAAATAAAATCCATCAGGGTGCAATAATTAAATCGGAGAACCTTTGCATGCAGCCAGAGTGAGCTACTGGCATAGAAATTCATAAAGTCACAGTACATGACTAGAATTACTATTTTAAATCACTGATGCGTCTGTTATCCTAATGAATGTCATCGTCCTCGCTCTCTTTCTCACTGCCTTCCTGTATTTCACAAACAGCAGAGCATGTGGATGAACAAGACCTGCTCCTTTCTGCCTGGCTCAGCCTGAGATCAGCCGTCTGCGTCCACAGCTCAACGCCTGGATTTGGGGCAAAGGTGGTGAACTCTGGTGGAGATGAGAGGCGTGAGTCAGATAAGCAGGACCTGTGCTTGTTTTTTATATGGAAATCCTTTTTCTACAAAGAGCATTGCTCAAGGGCAGTTTAAGGAACAAGTTAAGGACCTTCTGAGTGTCGGTGTAGCTGTTAAGATTGCTTGTCTTCGCTACATTCAGCGGGTCAAGAGGCCAAGCTGTGGGATCAACAATGCAAAACTGATTTACATGATTTACGGGATTTCTATCTGCATTCAAACTCATGAATTAGAGCCCTCAACATATCCGGTTTGTCTTTGTCAGCATCAGAGGTCTCTTTTACGCACTTGCCCTCACTCTCAATGAGTTGTCCAAGAGCAACCACTATGTCATCTTTGCCAACACTAATAGTGAGGTTCTCTCGCTGAAAGCTGAGAGAGGTGAGCTGTGAAATGTTTCCAACATCAAGAATATTGGCTGGGAAACAACAAGAAACCCTCAGGGAAAACGAGTTTCAGGCTCAGGTCACCATTTGTTGCCACTTTCACAGCAGATTCCTCGCTCCGTGCAGACCAATCTGATGTTGTGAAACCTTCCCAGTGTGACAAAGGTTTTTACTTTCTCTTCACAAATCATCTTTAGTTTTGCACAACCTTTCCATAAGTAAAGTGGTAGCAAGATGACAGTGGATTGATTAAATCACTCATTATGGGACGGTGTGATCAGTTGACTTGATCAGCTAACACACCCTGGTTCTTAATCTTGCTTTCCCAAAGTTCCTTTACCGGTTTCCTTATATCTAACCATTTTACACTAAAGTTATTCCCTCTGGAAAAGATAACGTGGATTGTTAGAAAGAGAGAGAAACCGAACCCCGTAGATTAGTTGTGAATAGCTAAAAATATGTATGCTTTGTGTTTGCAAGACGATCATAGATTAATCAAAAATAAACACCACTTTCCGGTACAGAGAACCACTTTATGAAAGTCCAAGACCACATTTTAAAAACGGCAACACTGGAAGCTAAAACGATGAGAGGTTGCACAGGATTTAGTGCTGCACATCAAAGAGGAGAAAATCAATTTGTTTCTCTTCTGTAGCGCAGATGGGTTTAATTCCTGAAATGTTTTCAAAACCACGCCGTCTCAATGGCTCAAAGGCACAAGTCCAAAAACAAAATACATAAACAGAAATGCTCTGAGGTCAAATAGCAATGCTGGTCATCCAGAAAATAAAAAAAAAGCTTAAAACTGAATATTTTATCTATGTTATCTGTCCTGCACTGGAAACCAGAAAGAAGATCAGACAGAAAAGTTCCCTGTCCTGCTGTCAGTCCACAGAATATTTTAACAAAAGTCTTGGGGATCACTGAGAGGTCATTTTGACAGATGATATTTACAGGCCTATGTGTTGTTTTTGTTCAGCCGTGTTTTTGTCTCAATGCTGCAGTTTTTGCTAAGTCTCTTTTTGTTCTGACTGAATCGTGAACGCTGTCCTCATCTGAAGAAAGTCAGATCATCGTGCTTCAGAGTTTGCTCGGGGTTCTTTTAAGACCTCCTGGGTCAGTCGTGGATGATCTGTTGTAGTAATTCTGATAAGTCGTCCATTCCTGGGAAGGTTCACCACAGTTTCATGGTTTCTCCATTGGTAGATAATAGTGCACCGTGTTTTCCATCCTGGAAAGATTTAGCTGTTCTTCACTAATGCAAAGTGACGTCTCACCATTGACAAATCAGTCAATGCTTTTTAATGCAGGTCCAGTCTATGCATAATAAAAGAATGTGTGTATTACAGCGCCAAGGCTAATTTCTAATATCACTGCTCACCTGATTTATATTATCCCCACCCACAGACACTTTCCTGTAGTTTACCAATGATGTTGCTGCTCTAATTGATGGCAAGAGGCTGACATGATGACGATCCTTGGTATGAACCCAATGAAATCCCTCAGCACACTTTGAAAAATGCTCCATGTCAAGGGCTTTGTAAAGTTACGCTTGACATTTCAACATTGGTGAAATCTGATTAGATAAAAAATTAGATTACTGAGATATTTTCTTCTGTAATTGCTGACAACATCTTCTCATGATCAGCTTTTCTTTTTCTTGTCTCCACTCTGATGTCGAACTCGGCTCCCCTGAGACATCTGGACCACAAGTTTCCAACTCCAACAGTAGCAACAGGCTAGACATTAAAGCCTATGTTGCATATGTGTGTTCTGCTGCTCATCTATGGTCCGTTTGGGAGACCCGGCTGTCACTTCTCTTTACAACACGCTTCAGCTCAGCCTGAGACATCCAACGATGCTCCTGGCTCAGCGGGGATATATAGTTACCGCAGTGAGATGTGGTCCTCCTGCTGGTGGGACTTGGCTAGATAAATGTGTTGGCTGCTAAGATAAACACAGCATCACCAAGTCTGAAAACCTAAAAATTCAGGTCAAGTTAATTAATTCTTAACCAATAATTTATATTCTTTTAATCTGAAAAGATTTGTCAGTGCTTGTGCTGATGCCAGTGTATTTTTATAGTGATTTTTTTTTTCCTAAAGTCTCGGGAGACACATATTTTATGGTGATGATTTATTTAAAGGAACAACGAGTAATAATGACACCAAGTGGTTAAAGTTGTAACAACACAGAGACCAGCTGTTTACCCAACGGTCCTGTGGCAGTGGAACTACACTCAATTTTTACTTAAACAGGATAGATATATGATGTATTCTGTTCTATTTCTGGCCGGCATCTAACATATGCGAGAATTTACTATTAACATAAATACTAAACAGAAAACCAATGCCAGAAACAAGGATCTAAGGATAAACAACACTAAAGATGCGAAACATAACGCTTCAATTATGTTTGAAAATGCAATAAAACGGATTGACGGACAGGCGGACTTCCTGTTTGCGGTAAGGCGTATTGCGTCACTTCCTGTTGTTGCTGTGTGAACGACGGAGCTTTGCTCCAGGCTCTCTCGCTTTTTATCTTTAAACCTCTTTGCTGTAACATCTGTTTCCAAACATAAGCACTTTTAAAACATTGTCTGTGGCTGCTCATCACGTTTGGGAACTCCTCGTGTTTCACACGGTTTGTTCTTTGGCGTGGTAATAGGGCGTTAGCCTAGCTTTAGCCTAGCGCTAGCCAAGCCTTAGCCTCATAATGGCTTCTCCGGCTCTGACTAAGTCTCCTATCTGCTGCTCTCTGTGTCAGATGTTCAGTTATTCCTCTGCCTCCTTTAGTGATGATGGTACATGTAATAAATGTAGTGTTTTTGTAGCTTTGGAGGCGAGGGTGTCAGAATTGGAGACCCGGCTCCGTGCTGTTGAAAAACCAGCTGATAGCCGCTCTTTTGCTAGCGCGGAGCCGCATAGAGTAACTTCACGTAGCGAACCTAAAGCAGTAGCACCCGAGCAGCCAGGTAACCAGGCTGGCTGGGTGACGGTTCGTAGGAAGCATAGCTCTAGATTACAGACCCCAGATCACCACCAACCCATCTGCGTTTCTAATAAATTTTCCCCTCTGAGCGACAATCTCGCCGAGGAGCCGACCTTAATTATTGGCAGCTCCATAATGAGAAATGTGGCACTAAAGAAACCAGGGACCATAGTTAAATGCCTACCAGGGGCCAGAACAGGCGACATAGAATCCTACCTAAACTACTGGCTAAGGATAAGCGTAAATACCGCAAAATTGTTATTCACGCTGGCGGTAATGACACCCGGTCACGCCGATCAGAGGTCACCAAAGTTGGTGTTGCTTCGGTTTGTGAGTTTGCTAAAACTATGTCGGACTCCGTAATTTTCTCTGGTCCCCTGCCTGATCTGACCAGTGATGACATGTTTAGCCGCATGTCATCATTCAACCGCTGGTTGTCTAGGTGGTGTCCAGAAAACGACGTGGGCTACATTGATAACTGGAGAACTTTCTGGGGAAAACCTGGTCTGATCCGGAGAGACGGCATCCATCCTACTTTGGATGGTGCAGCTCTTCTTTCTAGGAATCTGGCCGGATTTATTAGTTCTCCTAAATGCTGACAACCCAGGGTCCAGACCAGGAAGCAGAGCCGTAGTTTAACACACCTCTCTGCAGCTTCTGTACTGTTACCCACCCATTATCCTATTGAGACGGTGTCTTTCCCACGGCCAAAACTTAACAGATCAAAAACTGATCTAAAAGGAACAAATCATAAAAACCTAATAAAAATCAATATGGTTCACCTTGAACCTAAAAATAAAATAATAAAATGTGGTCTATTAAATATAAGGTCTCTTCCTCCAAAGACTTTGTTAGTTAATGAATTGATTTCTGATAATCAGATTGATTTGTTTTGTCTCACAGAAACCTGGCTACAAGAGGACTACGTTAGTATAAATGAGTCAACCCCCTCCAGTTATTCAAATTTCCACATTCCCAGATCTGTGGGAAGAGGAGGAGGAGTGGCAACTATCTTTCAGTCTGATTTATTAATTAGTCCCAGGCCAACTAATAATTACAGTTCTTTTGAACATTTAACCCTCAGTTTCCCTCATCCAAACTGCAAAGCAATAACACCTCTTCTGTTTGTTGTTTTGTATCGTCCACCAGGCCCTTACACTCAGTTTTTGGATGAGTTGTCAGATTTCTTATCTGATTTGGTGTTAAATAGACCTGATATATGATGGAGCTTCCTGTGGCTCTACGCTTCCCCAGGAGTGAATGCTGCTTGTCGGGACTTTGATGCAATCAACTGGTTTCCTTATATAGGAAATTTTTGACCAATCTGTATAATCTGACCCAATCTGTATAATATGATTGAACTTGACTTTGTAAAGTGCCTTGAGATGACATGTTTCATGATTTGGCGCTATATAAATAAAATTGAATTGAATTGAATTCAATTCAATTCAATTTCATTTGTTTCGTTTTGTTTCGATGAGTACTTTCTATGTTATATGGTAATAGCGGAATATCTGCCTCCCCTGATGATGCCACAGCTAACAGAACGCCAGACCAGGTGTACCTTCTATGAAGAGGAAAATGTCAGAGAACAAAAAGTTAAAAGATGAAATAACAATAAATAATACAAAATAAGTAATCAAACTCCCGGAGATCCTGACAAAAACCCCTGAGAAACTTGAGAAACGTCAAATATCGTCAGCGTTTTCTGCATCAATGGCCCCCTGGGCGAGCCCTTCTTTCTGCCAACCCCACAAACAACCAGACATGTCCAAAAACAAATGAGAAACCACATATCTAAGTTATTTAAAAAATATAGGGGACAATAACTTTCAAATAATTTTCAAATGTATCTTATCCAAAAAGATGTGAACAACACATTTTAAACTAGATCAGCTCCTGCGCAGTCCAGGACCCTTAGCTAGTCATCATATTCTCGGTGTTTAAAAGAAACACTTGTATCATGTCTCTCTGTTACTGTTTTTTTTTTTTTCTTTTACCGAGTAGCCAAAGATCTGCTAAGCAAGCGATTCAAAGTGGAAAACCTCTGTTTATTTTGAGCTATGTGAGACACCCAGACAAGCTGTGATAACACTGGCCAACAACTCAAGAACCACTTCCTTTCACCTATTAAGAGCCTCAGACATACATACAGCCTGTCAAGCTTAGAGCACTTACCTTTATATGTCAGGATGGTGGTAATAGTTTAGACTCACTTACAACATGTTGGTGCACTTCAACCATACGTCACTATTCACCCTGCTGGCACGACCGATCACCTGAGGTTCCACCAGATTCACCATTTCAGCTGGTAATCACAACGGTGTGAATTTCCTCCAAGCTCCTCGTGTTCTCTACCCCCATTAATTAAAAAGACCTTAATTGAAATCCTATCTCATCTGCTAGTCCCCGTCCAAATCTTTCATTTAGATGCAAATTTGTCAGGGTGGGGAGGGAAAGATTAGCGGAAGGAAATACTGGATATTACAAAGAAAAAGCTGATGATGATGATAACAGAAAGACAATAACTGGGATGGGGGGGGGGGGGGGGGCCCGGAGAGGAATGACATGTTTGATGGATTGTTGTTCATAAAGGAGACTTGGAGTCAAGTGAGAGGAATCAATGAGCTGCATGTCTGCAGGCAGGAGGAGAAAGATTGTGAAGAGAGACTGAGAGAAAAACACGACAGATGAGTTTGAAGAGACAGCACAACTGAAGAGAAAAGCTGAAATGTAATTAGGAAAGAAATGTGGTGACAGAAAAACTAAATAAGTATATAAACAGGTGCATATTTATCCTCTCTGCTTTGGCGATGATAT
The DNA here is from genome assembly GCF_011125445.2 of Fundulus heteroclitus. Taxonomy (NCBI): domain Eukaryota; kingdom Metazoa; phylum Chordata; class Actinopteri; order Cyprinodontiformes; family Fundulidae; genus Fundulus; species Fundulus heteroclitus. The sequence goes on along the minus strand of NC_046361.1, from coordinate 38,737,591 downwards.
CAAATATGTACACGATTCAACAAAAACGTCAAAGTCAATCCTTCATCTGACCGCCGACAATCATGATGGCTAAGATATCATCACATGTCTCTCTGACAAATAAAGAATGTAGTGATATTTACTTCATTCATCACAGTTGGTTATAGTATCTAACAATTTATCACGCAGACACAGGTGTCTGGCGTTTCATCGTCTCCTGGGGCTGATTTCAAATGACTTCCAGTTGGAAATACTTTGAAGCACAACGTTTGGGTTGTAGTTCATTCTCTTATGCAAAGCTTTTGCTAAAACTTAACAAAACTGAGAGAATAAGCTAATAAAAAAGTCACAGCTGATCTGAAGGCTGTCCCAGTTTTGAGAATTATCTGTTTCTAAACCTAGTTTTTCATTTTGGCTTCAGAAAATGAATGCAGTGATTCGCAGAGAAACCTTCCAGCAGTTTGACTTCATAAACTGACTTCTCAGCTGTTCTAAGAGATTCATGGTCTACTTCATCACAGCCTCACAGATCTTCTGCAAACCAAAGGAAGCTGAAGGCCCGGCTAGCACCCATGATGCCACACAGCAATCAGTCTTCTACTACCGGCGGTCTACTACCTTTACAATCTGATAAAAACATGTTTGCTCTCAGTCCAGCGCAACAAAACTCATTTAGAGCCTCAAATGTTACGGGACCTTTTGAAAAAAGAGAATTTACAGTTTTTGATAAATATCTGCCATAAGAAATTTGTTGTCATTTACAAGGAAATGTCGTTTCGTTTCTATTGCTGAGTTTTAAAATAAAGTTAAACATAAAACTTTGGCAAAAAGAGGATGGATGGATTTTCTTCTATGGGATCTTAATTTTTGTGGAATATGTTGTAAAACAAAGGCACATAGTTTCTTACCTAATGAGAAGAACAAATTCTATAAAAAATATTCCCCAGTTCATATGATGCAAGTTGAATGCAATTATTCTGTGGGAATATTGCTAAAACTCTAATTCTTATTGCATTTATATGTTCAAACATTTAAAGGGAAGCACGTTAGGTGTCCTTTAAAGAAATGGAAATGTCTGGAACATTCCCTCAGGGGATAAATCCTCCAGGTTGTACCCGTGGCATTCACCACCTTCTGGTTATAACAGCAATTATGTTGTTATTAATGTTACAGGGGCAGGCGTTTTTTTCATTTGCACATTCATCACATGTTTTCATAACGGTGACTGGTCATCAGATACCAGCTTCTTCCATTTTACATCAGGACCGAATCAGGGGAAGGACCTGGGTTTACTTATCAGGTCTATAAGCAGCTTTAAAGCACCAGCAGTGTTAGGCTCAGCGACAAATAATCACCAGAACAATACACATTCAAGGTAAAGAGCCAGAGACGTTTAGAGCTTATAATAAAGTTTATATTATTAAAGGATCCCGTATCAACTGCACAAGTAGGCCCTCAAGTCTGTTTCAGTGGTTTTGTTTTATATTACAAGTTGATGAAAATGTGAAAGCGCCATGATTTCACTGAACGTTTCCTCACATATTTGTGGGGCATATATCCATGTACTCAGCAGCTACTTTATCAGGTATGCTTGCTCCATTGCTTGTCAACACAAGCAGCAGCTCAACCAATCACTTAGCAGCGACTCAGTGCATCTGGCTTCCTGGACGTGGTAAAGACGACTCGCATCTCTGTCATTTTTCTCTTCATAGAAGGTACACCTGGTCTGGCGTTCTGTTAGCTGTGACATCATCAGGGGAGGCAGATCATCCTCTATTACCATCTAACATAGAAAGTACTCCTGGGTCAATGTGAGCTTCTGTGCTTTCTGTGTCTCTGCTCTGTCTTCTCTAACATAGAAAGTACTCCTGGGTCAATGTGAGCTTCTGTGCTTTCTGTGTCTCTGCTCTGTCTTCTCTAAGCCCCAGTGGGTGGAGGCAGATGAGCGTTCACACTGAGCCTGGTTCTGGTTCTTATCATGCACACAGTTGCCTGCAAAAGTATTCACTCCCCTTGGGCATGTTTTATGTTTCAGATCACAACCTGGAATTAAACGTGATTTTATTCAGGGAGCATGTCAACATGTTTTTTTATTGTGACGAAAACACCAAAATGAGACAATAACAGAAAACTTCAGCATCCATAACTATTCACCCCTCCCTCCTAAACTCAGTACTTTGTAGAGTCACCTGAAAGTGGCCTTGGATCTGTTTCTAGGAGCTCGCCACATCTGGCCTGTGGGATTTCTGCCCATTTCTGATGGTTAAATCGCTTTATGCTGGATGGTTTTCACCTGTGAACAGTCCTCTTCTACCTTGGAGTTTCAGTTGGATTGAGGTCTGGTCTTTGACTAGCCCATTCAAACACATTTAAATGTTTCCACTTAAACCACTGTAGTGTTGCTTTAACAGTATCCCTGGTGTCAGTGCTCACAGTTATGTCAGTAATATCCTAAATATTCAAAAACAGTAGGTGCCTGTCAGCCCATGCTGAGATATAAAACACATCTTTTGATGTTGCAGCAGTATTATTCTTCTCACAGATCTTACACCCAGAGGCCGATTCTAATCTCTGAATGCAGAGGCTATATTACAGATCATATCTGGTTTATACCAAGCACAGAACCACTTTTATTATCACTTTTTGCTTATATTAGAACCATTGGATGCAAACAAAAGAAACAGCAGGTCCTTCTGTTGTGTGCTTGGAGTCTCTGCAAGCACTGAAAAGTTGAATTTAGTGTTGTTTGGATATTTTTAGATTCTTTATGGCTCACTTTTTCAACCCGTTCAAATTTTTATGTTTTCTGCTGCGTCTTCTTCGCTGTTACTTTTTAGCTCTTTTCACAGCACGTCTAGAAAAGGTGAAAGGCGCCTCAGCATTTTCCACTGTGTTTAGATCCCAAAGCTGTCAGTGGACAAGATATGATTATAAATATAAATATATATGGTTTTTGGGTCACTCCCCTATCCCCCATTATCAGAACCTTGTCGAAGTGTTTTTAAATCTAAAAGAGAACTAGGTAATAGCATCGGCCTTTAGTTTCACCACCACAGAGGTGTAAATAAATGCTAAATATATATCAGAGTGCTGTGTAAGGGTAATTGAAGGAGGAAGTGTTGCCAAGTTTAAACAGATTTTGTGTAAATCTGGGGAATATTTAAACAATGAAAGACACAGATGTATACCCAGGATTTAGCAGCAACAAAAAATAAAAGCAAAGAAAAGGGAAAAAAACAAAACAACAGAAGAATAAAATGCAAATAAAAAAAGAGCATTGCTGCAAAGAGAACATTCTGGCCAGACCAAAGCTCAATGACATATGGAAATGAATTTAGAGAGGTTAAATTAAAGAATGGAGGACAAACGACAGACAGGAAATTAAAGCTGGGGAATGGTATTGATAAAACAGGAAGAGTGCAGACTCTGCAAAGATGGAAGCTGAGAGGTCACACACAGATATTGGCTTTATTCCTGTCCCAGTGAGACAGAAAGCCCAGACCAGCTCCGTCTCTGCAGGTCTTAGCTCACTGACCCTGCAGAAGTCTGTTACCTCATCCTGTTGCATTTATTAATTACTGCTTCATCTCCAGCTCTTATACAACAAGGTTTACTCAAGGCTAAACATAGGTCTGAGTTTTAATGGCGAATTCATTTCACACGGACCTAAAACTTTGCAATCATTTTATTCCCTCCAGCCTTCTAAAAATTCACCTCATCATAAAAGACACACAAGTATAGTTACAGTGGCAAAGACTTTTAAGGATCTTGCATAAAAAAAGGAAAACGTGTACTTTGTTGTTTATATGATAACATTTCTGCACTTATTCTGCCTCCAGAGTTCTCCTCCTTCTGCAGTTCAGACACATCAGCATTAGAGATGATTCAGAAAGGACCGTGGAAGACAGCTAAGGCTTTTATTTCGCTTCATCCTTGGTTCCAATTATCTGTGGTTGAAGAGTTTCACACAAGCATGAAGAACTTGTCTGCTCCTGGATGGCACTTAAGAGAGGATTATATCAAGTAAACAAATATTTTCATTTTTACATTTTAGCTCTACCTTCTCTTTTACATGACTGTGTGTCTGAGAAGAAAGTTTGAGCTTGACTTGCACGCCTATACCTTTACAAATCTTCCAGGACTTTATGTTCTGCAGAAGCCTCCTGAGCACAATTCTGCCACCATCACGCCTATTTTGTTCTCTTTTTATTGTGAAAAATTAATAAAAACAAAATTTGCAACTATATGCAGTGAGAAAAAAATAATCAAAAAACAAAAATCATCCTTTTTACAATAAGACATAAACCAGAACAACTCTTTCCCTCAACCCACTTTACTGGACGAACAACAGACAACAAAACACATTTTTATTTTTCTTCAAAAAAGTCCTGATTCTTAAATTCTTGCCAGATTCTTAGTCGTCTGAAATGTTAAAGGCACATTTCCCTGTTCCATGCATGTACAGACCGGCAATGTCCTTGCAAAAGTCCGCAAAACTTTCTTTTACCTTGCTGAAAATTCTTGCAGATGTAAAGTGAATGTGTTGCCGGTGAGAGTATCATGTTGCACAGAATATGCTGATGATGATTTGTGCTTTGTCATGGGGGTGGAGTGTTTCCTGTGATTAACTGTGTGGGGTGTTTGTCAAACATAGCATGTAGTCAGATGAGCAAAGAGCTTTATTTCAGTCTCAACACACCAAATATGCTCTTCCTTAGTGTGTCCCATCAGGCACTGGCTGAAGTACAGGGGATATTTCTAATGGGTTTTTTGGTTGTTAGTTTTTACCTCTCTCTCATACAGCTTTGACTGGTGAAGAGCCCAGAAAACAGTTATTTATGTCCTGAAGCTTAACATAAACGTTAAAATTGGGCTGATTTCATTAAGGAAGATGCTGAAGTGGAGTTTGCATGTTCTCCCTGTGCAATCCTGGCTTCTCTCATGGTACTCCAGCTGCCTCCCACAGTCCAAAAACATAACGTTAGGTCAACAATCGGTTACTCTAAATTTTCCTTAGGAGTGAGCGTGCATGCTTGTTTGTTTATCCTGTAAGTTTCTGTGTTGCTCTGCGATCGACAGGCGATCTGTCCGCCTCTGGCCCATTGACTGCTGGAGATAGACACCAGCAATCCCCCCACCCTCCGCTGTGACCCTGCATGGAAAGCATGTAGAGGAAACGGATTACTGGGTGGATGGGAAATGTTAAAATGATGACACATTCAAAAGGGGAAAAGCTTTTATAGGAAAAGTATATCTGTGCTGCATCTATTAGCTGTGCTGATGCTAAACTAGTCTGACTTCACTGACAACAGAATGGCTGCTTAACCAAAACTGCCTGTTTAATGTGGCAGGAGATTTTATTTATGCCAACTTTAAAGTGTTCTTACATAAATTCCCTTGTAATTCTTTTCATTTCTAAAGCTTTAAAGTACAATCCGGCTCCCTTCATGTACCCTTAGTCTGAGCAGAGGATTAGGACCGTGTTGTACATCACAAAGTTTGTAATAATCTGTCAAAAGCACGCTGTTGTTCAGCTTTAGGGCTGCTTTGATAACTCACACTGGGATGTATTTCAAGAGCAGAATGTCCTCCGACTGATCCTAAATTGGTATTAAGAGATGAGATGATGGAGATGAATTGTTCCTATTTTAAGTGCAAATATCTTATTCCATTGGCAAATAGTCTTATTTAGCTGCTAAAATAAAAAAAATACACTCAGTAACAGAACATTTTAAAGAAAATTAATCTTACTTTTAGTTCCCTTTTTGGAGTGTAGCTCAACCCTGACGCATCCTCAGCAGTGCCTCCTCAGACCCGACAGCGTGCGCTTTACAGACCCCCAACCTGTGGTTCGCGGACCCCCGGGGGTCCAGGGACCCATATTTGAGGGCCGCTGCAAAAGCCTTGGATAGCGTGAAATGTATGCAAACCGGTCCTGAGTGATGCTAAAGTAGAATGCACAGCTGGCTTAGGACCAGGAGAAGGACATGCACTGCAAAAAGCAATAAAGCAGAAAGTGGGCCATTTCAACATCACCACCAATCAAAGATGATTAAGCTGCAGCCAAATTGATGTCTCAATGAATTGAAGACTGACTCTGGAAATTTAAGGCAGTGAAAACTGCTGGACCTGTGATGGTACAGGCGATGCCTTTAAGGATATTACTGACCTGCCAACAGTGGTTTTCAGAAACATTTCCAACCGTGTCACGTACCCCCCACTAGCTTCAAACATTCACCCAATCCTAGAAGTCATCCCAGCTTTCTTTGCCTGGAAACAAAGTGGTGTGAGTGGTCAGTGTGACTGGAAAAATGCAAAAGTTTTAAATGTGCATAAGAAAAATCCAAGACACTAAAGGAAATAATGCATATGGAGTCACATCACAAACAATGATGAGTACAGAATGATAAATGGAACAAGACTAGATCTATAGAATGAATAAATGATCCCCCAAAAACCCCAAAACAAAAGAAAACTAAAAATCAAACACTAGATTGTGATCCATGAAGACAGAGTGACATCTTAGAGAGTAAATATACACCATTTAGTACCCTGGTGTTCTCATAATGATCTAAACCATAACATAACTGATCATAGACTCAAGAAGATCTACACAGACCACTCCAGAGTTTCTATCAGTGAGTAGGTGATTGAAAAGGTGGTTGCCTTCGAGTAGCCGAGGCTACACATCCGACCTGATCTCACCTGGTCATCAGACATCGCTCAACAGGTAGGAAAGCCCACCTGAGACCACCTCCTCAGGAAACAGAGGAAGATCCACCTATCTGCAGCACCTGCTGACTATTTTCTACGCCACAGAAAACCTCCTGTCCTATTGCTTCACAGTGTGGTTTGGCAGCTGCACATCAGAGGACAGGAAGACTGTCCAGCGTGCTGAGAGGAGCAGAGAGGGTGGTCCGGGCATCTCTGCAACCAAAGGATGAAATATATGCAGGTCAACTTCACAAGAAGCAATACCTCAAGAGAATACTACCACCCTGAACACGCCTGGTGTAACCCTCTTTCCTCTGGAAGACAACTCACCATTAAAGCATGCAAAAAAACTGAAGCACATTTTCCAAGATATCTCACTTTAATCATCATCTAAATAATACAAAAACACACACAGTTACATTTTTTATAGTTTATAGCTCTAGTTGTAAACATTTTATATCTAATTGGTGTTATTCTTTTAATTTTTTAGTGTGTAATTCTAAATTATATTTTATATAGTCTTATTTCTGCATAGCTTTAGGTCCTAGTCAGTGTTTTATTTATTCACTTTATATATACTGATTTTTATTTTTAAAAGATTGAATGTTTACGCACTTTATTGACAACTGAATCAATGCTACTAGATTGTGTTTCATACAATTGCTGATGGACTTTAAATTTACCATCAGCTGAGGAACCACCAATCTGCCCTGAGATTTAGATCTTTTAACAACTTAAGTTTATCTTGGGAACAATTTTGAAAATGATAGGCATTTATTCCAGGATGAGGAATAAACTGAGACAAGATCTGATTAAAGACATTTAGAGCTGTGTGAATAAACAAATACCTCTGAATTTTTTGCAGTACATCATCCATGTTATAAGGTAAAATCTAGATATATGTATTGCTACTTTAAATTACAGATGGAAATCATGCCAAGGCAAACTAATAAACCAGCTAATTTTAGCTTATTATCCTTGTGCTATTCAGCAAATAGCATAAGGATAACCAAAAAGTATAATATTGACTTTAAACAACACTATTCAATTTAATAGGTGTTTAATTCTCTATGAAAATAAGCGATAAATGTAAAACACATGAGGGTAAGACAGGGGTCGCCTCTTTGTACATTAAACAGCATCATAAACAATTGGAGTCAAACAGGGTTATATTCAGGTTTGTTTTGGACTGGCTGATCATACGGTTAGATTTTGGGGCATGTTGTGAGGTTTTTGGTTTAGAAAAGGTTCAAAATGTAGAGCAGAGTAAGGTGAGTTATATTTAATGGAAAAAAATAGCTAAACTTAAAGTGTGGATTAAAGAACAAAGGAAATAAGAGAAAGCAGAGATGCACGGGGCAGACAATGAGGAACCAGTGGCTGGAACATGAAACCAAACTCTGAAGACCTGGTCCACCAGACTCCCAGAGACAGAAGCAGGACCACCGAAGACCTCAGGTCAGGCAAGACCGCTAACGACCTCTAACAGGATCGGCAGAAAGACCCCAGCACAATCTCAGGAACGTCTGGCTCCCCTTTGTTGGCTGGTGCCTTGACCCGCTGGTCCGTTGGTGGTCCTCGGTGTCTGGGGCTGGGTTCTCGGGTGTGTGCCTGCTTCACGGAGCCCAGGCCCCGTGGCTCTGTCGGGGCCCCGCTTGGCGGCGGGGATCCCTTGGGTTTCAGATCTCTGGGGCCATGGCTGGATCCACTCTGGCATTGCTGGCTGCCGGTGGAAGCCGCGGTCTTGTCGCCGCAGCTCCCGAGGCTGTGGCTGTTTGGGGATTTCCTGGGGCATCTGGGGTTCTGGTTTCCCTGGCGTCTGCTTCGGTGCTCTGGGGGTCTTTGGCTCCTCACAACCACTACTGAGCATTTTTCTCATGGATAAACCTCACAGACACAAGTTCACTCCCTTTAACAAACACCTACAGGTGCGTGGATCCAGGTGCATACAGATTCATTTCTATACAGGAAAACCATATCATTAGCTTTATCTGTCACTTTATACATCTTGTACTAAATAATACTACACATTTTGCGGTGATGTTATCAAGGTGTTGGTTGTTTGTACCTGTAATACATTATCAGTTGGTTTTACTGATCTTTTTATATCTGTCTTTGCAGGTGTAGAAGCAGACTCTGAGGATGTTATATTGCTCTCTGCCTGTACTCTATTTTTGTCACCTTTTCTCCCTTTTAGCATTTTGTCTCACCTATCTTTCTTCCTTTCTTTGTCTTCTACGTTCCATTGTCCATTGAACATGAAATACTACTAGAATAATATCTAATATATATATATATATATATATATATATATATATATATATATATATATATATATATATATATATATATATATATATATAGCATTGTCTCGTACATTACAAATGTGAGCAATGATCTAATTTCATCATAATTTAGACAATTTACGTAATGGACTGTCATAATATAATAAACAGAAATTATAAAAGAAATGTAGCACCAAACCAAAAAAGGACCTTTTATATTTATAAGTAAATAAATATGCGTAAGACAATGTGAATAGTGGAAGTATACGCAGCAGCAGGATGCATTACAACAACGAAGGGACCATATGATGGAATCAGACGCAGAGATCTGTGTAGTGGTTTTGTGGTGTTTCCCCTCTTTTGGCAGGCGGCAGCCACATGTGATCCTCGTTATCTACAATCAAGCAGAGCTTATCAGGCAGCAGGAGTCAGACCGAAGGTGTCCGAGTTCCCTGAGCGGTAACCTCACCGAGGTCTTCTTCTCGTTGCCTGGTGCGTATCCTGTCTCCCAAAAGACTCATCCAAGCCTTTTCTTTCCAGAGACCTCCAGGCTCAGACCTTCACCCTTCACTCCTACTCTGTTCATGCAATCTTGGAAGGATCCACAGGGATCTCCCCGACTGCGTATTCAAGAGTCCTGGTTACTGCGGTTCCACGAAGAACGCCACCGGGTCACTGCTGAGCCATCGCCTGCGTGTCCACCCTCCACCACCAGCTGCTACTCAGACTGTCCTCCACATCCCCCGTTAAACATTTAGGGCTAATTATTTTAGGTTTAAATCTAAGTATTTATGTCACAGCATCTGAAAAGGGTGAAGTTACAATTTGACTTTTCTTCCTGTTTCTGCGCGTTATCACTAACTTTTTAAGTCGCGCTGTTTATCAAGTGCTTTATTAGCCTAAAACCAAATTGTGTTGTTCTGACAGTAAGATATTCAGTTAATATATCTGAGCTACTAAAGGAAGACATGTTCCGTATTTCCTGTTAAAAGATAAATTCCTGCTCAGTGCCATAACAGGCCACGTTATAAATAAAGCTGGCTTAACACCTCCACGGGGAAATAAAACCTTCCGCAGGGAGATTTTTGTTTCCTGAAGCCAAACTGGAAGCACTCTCTTCAAAATGAGAGCAACACAGGCACATTTTTGCAAGGTACTTCATTCAACCAGCCCGGCTGTAAATGGGAAATAAGTGGAATTATTTCCCCCTTGATCTGGTGGAGCTGTAAAGCAGCAGGCAGGTAATAATGCTGCGGAGGGGTTTAAATGCTCCGTCTATATTCCTGAGGCAAAACAAGGGTAAGAAACAAGTCTCTCCTCATTTATCTCTGCAGACAGCAGGATTGCCACGTCGCTGGCATGGATGCACTAACAAGTTGATTAATGATCGCGGAGTGAGGTCCAAAATGTCTCCCTCCCTTCCTTATTGATGCCGAGGTCTGAAGTAAAGGTACATTACCTGACTAAAGACTGCAGCTGCAGGGAGAGCGCTGCATCCCACTCAATCCTGGCCTAAACTAGAATATTTATTTTCTTTGCTCAACAGTATGTGGCGGAAAACACCAATACGCTTGCCTTGAAGGAGACTGTCACCCCCCATCAACAGCCCATTGCTTCCCTCTGCAACGGGCACATATACATACAGTATATAATACATTTCCCTCCTGTTATTTAACAAATGAACCATTTAGAAGGTCACAAAAATGGAGCTGGAGTCCTGTTGCCTTGGATTTAAGCCTGCTCCAGTCTTATACTTCCTTGTAAACCTTGGGTTTTATAAATCTTACATTTCTTTATTTGTATTGGTTCTGCCTGCTGATCACATGGATCTTGGAGTCATCAGGAACAGAGATGGGAAGCTGAAGAAAAAGGCCTTCCCTGGAGACGACTGGAAATTAAGCTCCTAGGAAGAAAGATTAAAGATAGTGAATATATTCAGAGGCAGAAACAGCTCCTGCGGTCAAACGTTATCATTCCCAGACCCTCAGAATACTTAAGCAGGTTTATACAGTGCTACCTGGATTAATGTTCCTCATCCTTACAGGGTCACCTCTTAGATGTAAAGCTACTTTTTAACTTTGTCGGATGATTCCTGCCATCTGTGCATCTTACCTAGAGATCTTTCTTCAGACTTTCAGTAGAGGGGTGTCTCCAAGGAGGAGCTGTGAATCTGAAGCTATTGAGCATTTAAACTGGAGAAGGTAAATCTATCTCACTCGTGTAAAGAGCAAAATTCTGGCCAGTATGTGAGTAAAGTAAATAGTAAATACAGAGCATGTCTCGACTGCCCTGTCTGAGGTCTGAGCTGAGCTTTGACAAAGCTGACTCCAGTAGTTCTTTTCCATCAACACTTCAGTGAAATTGAGGAGCCTGCACAAACCAGCCACTTTATTAGGTACAGCTGTCCTTGCTTGTTAACACAAATGGCGAATTAGCCAATCACACAACAGTGGGAGCATTCAAGCATCGAGAGATACTGAAGACAAACTGCTGAAGTTCAACATTAGGAAAAGAATATTGAATAAAGGGAATTTTAGGGACTTTTAAACGGTTTTAGCAGCCAAATGGGTCTGATTAAACTGCCTATAGGACTTTTCTCAAAATGATGTCAAATTGCGCTAAATTTAGAAGAGCCCAGTATGCACGAGCCGCGGCCAAATTAAAATCGTACAAAAACAGAGTGGGGAAGTTTGAATAGCTTACTCTTCAGTCAAATAGTGAACAGATCTCTCCTGAATATTGCCTCAAGAGAAATATGAAGGCAACAACAAAACATTGCTGTGTTGGTACCTCCCGAAGCAATTATGATGATCCTGACCATATGAAGGGAGTTTTTTCCATTGATTTTCCAAAACTTCGAAGGATTGCCGAGAAATGTTAGTGTTGGAGACAAGCTTTTAACTGAGAGGACTTTACAGTGGCTTCTGATCACCTATATGTGGTCTCTACGTTTCTTAATGTCCAGACTTAATACCAGAGAGTGCAGCATCTGTGCAGGTAGCCTACGTTTATTTGGCGTTTTCTCAGTGGAATGAAAACATCATACAATCTATGATGGGTGTTTATGTGAGCCTCAGCGTTGCAAAGTCTGCTTACTATCAGCAACTTTGGGCTTATTTTTCTCTAAAGTCACTTGCAACTGTGAGTTGCATAGTATAGGTTATATTTAACCTAGCCTCACTTAAATGTGTCCATATCCAGAAAATAATGGAAGAAATCTTTATTTCAGCTGCAACATTCAGATGGAAATATCAAAATTTGGTGTAAAAATCATGAAAGCCTAAAAACTACTTTGCCTTTTTGGTTCGGGCTGCTGGTGGTAGTATATTGGTGTGGGGATGCTACCTATTCCACTTGGGACACCTTAGTACCGATTGAGGATAACATCACAGAGCACTGGAGTATCTTGCCGATCATGTCCATCCTTTTGTGACCACCGTGCTTCAGCAGCATAAATGCACAAAAGCAAAAATGTTCTTGACATATCAGTGAGTTCACTGCACTCTTATGACCTCTAACTCACCAGGGGCCTCATGTAGAAAGCGTGTTTACACACAAAATACATGCAGTGATATGTTTTAAGCATATCTTGGGATGTACAGAAATGAACGTCGTTTGCCACTCAAACTCTGCGAAAACCACTCAAACTTTTTCAATCAACAACAACAAACCACAGAGAACTATAATCCACCCAAATATGCCCAAATTATAACTCTGTTCCGTTTTATTTAACTCAAAGCACATCAAACTTTTAGCAAGATGTAAGCATAATATTTTCATAATCGTTGCTCGGGGAATGAAGACGACCTTGTGTTTATTAGTTCTGCTGAAGATTTCAGTGCTATGGATGCAGCAATTTTATGTCACCTACTTGTACCAAAGTTCGCCGTACATAAAAACAGAATAATGGAAAATATCTACAGTTATATGCGCTTTGATGACATGGCTAGCAAAAAGTATGCACAATATTTAAGGGAATGTAAACAATGTCATGATTTGTCACGATGAACCCGAACACACACCACACACTTCGTTTTAGAGAGTTTATTGAAGGTTAGGTGGTTAGTAGAAGAAGAGAACCAGGGTTTTTACCGGGATGGAACCGGTGGATAATGACTGCAGGAGCTGGAGTAGAACCAGAAGTGCAGAGGAGAGGCACAGATGTAGGAACCTCTGTCAGGCAGACGTAGGAAAATCTTCTGATCGACAGATGTTGGAAAATCTCGTACCTGCAGACGTAGGGAACTCTGTCAGGCAGATGTGGGAAATATCTGACTGGCAGACGAGGGAGAGTTGACTGAGGAGGGTTTATATAGGAGAGTTGACAGGTGGAAACAGTCCAGGATGATTACTAGCAGACAGGTGTAGGTGATTAGGGAGAGTGGAGTCTGGGTGGGAGGAGGAAGGCGCAGGCAAAAACTGCACCCTGACAGACAAACTTTCATATTATTAGTTTCATTCATTAGATTCCACTGTAGGCTGGAGCTAGAGAAGCTGCCATTAAAATGTAAGCATTGTTTTTAAAACCTTGTTTAATCGATGCCACATAGAAAACAAGGAGTCCAATCTATCACTGCTATGATGTGCCTAATATAGTGGCCAGTGAGTGTAAAATACAGCGTCAAGCGGGACATATTGAGGGTGGGAAATGAAAAAAAAGCAACACCTCGTCCTCCTCCAACAGCTCCTCTTCAGAGCTCTTTGATGGAAGCTGTTAAACTGCCAGCAGTCGAGGAGGAGCAGCTCTCAGGCCAACAGATGAGGGCTGTGTTTGATCCCAGGGAGGGCATACGGTGCCTGGCGAGGTTGAATTGAAAGGAGAGGCTGTCGAGAGGAGTATGTGGCCTTGGGTAAGATGCAGTTGGAAAAGCAAGGTCAACAACAGAATGAAAGACATGCTTAATGTACCAGCAGCGGATTGATTTTCAGTTTTCTTTGTACCCATCAGTCGATCTGACAGCACTTTCTGAGAGTTACCTGATTGAATCAAATCTTTGACCTCTGAGTCTTTGCTTGGGTTTACTGAATCTTGAAGTTTGACTAGACATGAAAACTAAAGGCAAAGTCGGAATGGATCGATATCCAACGTACAGTGGTCAAATGAAAAGATTTCTGACGCCCTGCTTGAAATGCACGAACAGACAGAGAGGACGTTTCAGCAAACACGCTCATGAATTAAATATACAGAAAGAAGCAAAGTGGAGGGAAGGTGGTTTCAAAAAGGCGAAGGATGCATTCCCCCTTTCTCCTCCTTTTCAAACTCACTGTGAGAAGGTTTTGATGTTGATAGATGAACTTATTTTATAATTTCTGTGCAGTAGGTTGGTTTGCTTCTGTATGAGGACACATCCTGCATTGTTTTACTGCATTTGTTAACTGATGATGAAAAATAATAAAGCAATTGACTTTAAACGCTTTGGGGAAAAAAATAATTCTTTGTGCAGATATTGGGCCATTTTAGTGAACTCTGGATTGTCAGAATATGTTTATTTGAAGATTCCTCACTAAAGGTCAGAAAACCTGAGAGCAGCATCTTCAAACAGAAATATTAAATGAGTATAACTTGCCAGCTCAGATCTTTGCATTTAGCTTCTTAGCTTCATCTCAGTTAAAGCATGGAGATTCCTGAAAATGAAAAGGATAATAAGGTTTATTCTTTGACGCTGGAATGGCATTTAACTTAATTGAGAAACAGAAGCACAAGAGGTCAAGGAATAAAGAGCAATAGGTGGAAGGTTGTGGATAAGAGGAATTGGATTAAAACTTCTGCAGCGGAGTAAATGTCATTTGAGCAAAATCTACTGAAGGGCCAACATGTGGTTGAACTGTTCATTTCATCTAAAGAGGAAATGCTGTCCAGGCGGTGGACCAAACAGGACAATCAGAAGGTGAATATTATATCAGGAACAGCAGGCTTAAAGAACAGCTGAGATTTCATGATTAAGTTGCTGAAGTGAAGAAGAAGAGAAGAAGAAGGGAGAAGCAAAAAGAAAGATAAATCTGTTAATTTAAATGGATTTCATTACAGGTGACCTGAATAGTAGGGCATTCTCAACCCATCTTCAATCAGCCTATCAATCTAGCTTCTGTATGTGACAGATAGCAGGTGGTGGGAAACAGTAGGACTAAAAAAAGTCACATCACTGATGGATAATGTCTCCCACCCCATGATCGGAGCTTTTACAGAGCTGGAGAGCCTTTTAGTGACAGCCTGCTGCATCCTAAATGCTCTAAGGAGCGTTTCTGCAGGTCCTTCCTCCCAGCTGCTGCTAGACTTCATCATCTCTGCTGCTCACAAACTCATTAAGTGTTTACATCATGCTAATGCTGCACGGCTTCTTGATCTGTTCATGAATCATTTTACACTGCCTCTCAGATGCTAATGTCTATTCACACACATGTTAGCTTTAAAACACCTGCAAAAAATGCTTTAACAAAGTGCTAACCTAAAAGAATAAATGACAAAAAACATCAAAAACGAAAAAAAAAAAAAGAAATTCTAAATAAATGGTTTGTACTTGTTTAGCGCTTTATGAAGTTGTGAGGACCCCGAAGTGCTTGACACTACATTCAGTTATTCACCGTTCACTCAGGGGTAAAATAAATTAACGGTTCAAATGGTTCGTTAGTCAGATTCTTTGGTCGAAGGCTGCTGGTTTTTAGCGGGTTCCTTCCAGAGCCGAGGACAAAGAGACCAATTTCTGGCTCACAATGTTTAGTTCTGGTCCTTCACTCTCGGCTGCCTTGTGCTCTAAGCTTGTGAAGCAAGAGAAAGTGTAAATGGCCGCGTGTTTAATTAAGTAAAAACCAAAACTTCCCTCTGAACTAGAGTGCTGCGCTAATGGAGCGAGAAGAAAAGATTGAAGCTAAACATGTTCAATTGCCACTTGCTGCTAAAAATAATTTCCTCTGCCGTGGAGATGATTATGAAGAGTGAAGGCTAAACGATTCATTAGGAGAAGCCAAGCTTTTAGAGGACCTTAATGCTGGAGCATGAAGGGGCGGCGGTGACAGGGATATAAATGTTGGAGGAGTTGGTGGTATTTAAAGTCCAGCGACAGAATCGATGCGATTGTTTGGAGTGGATAAACTGAGGAGGTCCAGGAGGAGCAGGAGGAGGGCCAGCTGAGCGCTGTGGGTTGTTTGTTTCAGATGAACCAGAGAATTAAGAAGGATGGATCACAACGAGTCTGTGGTGACAAGCCCTGATAGGAAGAAGAATAGACATGACTTTTTGCATAAATGTTTGTTTTCTGAGTTCCAGGGAATTCGCCCTGTAAAAAATGAGAATCCTCTCCAGACAACGCATCCGTGAGCCCGACTCACCTTTTCGATCTTTTCTGGTGTTTGTTTGTTTGTTGCTGGTAAAGTGCTGCAAAATTGACCCATTAAAACCACAAATGTCAAAAATTAGAACAACCGCTTTGCTCCTCTGAGGTGAAGTGATCATTTCATCAGAGCCCACAAGAGGAATAATTATGGAGTAAATGGAAGGCAGCAGATTGCTGCAATCAATTTGCTGAAAGTAACTCCACAAACACAAGCAAATAACCCCCCCCATATGTCCTAGAAACCCTGGACAAGAACAGCACTTTTACAGTCATTTAGGGCAGATCATATTCAGATGGTTTGAAAGTGTGCTTACTTCTCACTGCATTATTTTATTTAAATTAGTGCATTTGTTCTTTAGTTTAGCAGGTAAATAAGATTATCTGCCAATGGAATAAGATTGTTGCACTTAAAATATGAACAATTAATCTCCATCATCTTATTTCAAGTGCAGTATATCTAATTATCTTATTTTACAGGTCAAAATACTAATTTCATTGGCAGGTCATCTTATTTACCTGCTCAAATCAAGGACAAATGCACTCATTTCGAGACAACTTTACTTATTTTTAGTTCTGTTTCTGCAGTGCAGACCTCTCTCCATGATCAGGGGCATCATACAAAGGAACCATGCTACGGCTCTCTGCAGCAGTACGCCACAACAAGAAGAATCTGGGAACAGCCCATCTAGTAATTCAACACGTTAGGTTACATACTGTATATTTTGAAAAACCAAACAATTTCTTCCCTTTAAAATCACAAACCTCCATGCATTTTTGGGATTTTATGTAACAAATCACCACAAAGTACAGTAGTGCATAATTCTGCATTCTTTGTAACAACGCTTTTGCCTAAAAATCTGAACGGTGTGGTGTGTTCGTCTCCAAGTGGACACCGCTTTGTGACACCACCCGTCGCTCCTCCAGCGTCATCGTCAGCTTTCCGGCGGCTTCTCTGGTGAAGGCGTTAAGTTGTACGGACAGGTGAGCAGTTTCTTCTTTCCGTGGTCAGAGGATGGATCGACCAGAGCTCTGTGAGATGTTTAAAGCTTGGGATGTTGCATTATGACCTGAACCTGTCTTAAACTTCCCCAAAACGTTCTCCCTCACCTGTCTGCTAGTTTTCATACTACTGTTTATTCACGGATGTTCTCTAACGAACCTTGGAGGCCTTCACCTATGTTTGAGAATCAGTTATAGGTGGATTTTAGTCACCTATTCACAGAGAAATTAGCTGTTTTTTTTTAATTCAGGCGTGTCTGGTTAAAGGGCTTGAATACTAATGTCTACCACACTTTGTTAGATCTTTATCTGAGAATAAAATTGAAAACCATCTCTCATTTTACTTTCACTTCCACACCAAATATGCCCTATATGTTGGTCCATCCCAGAGAATGGTAAATGTTAAATGGACTGAACTTATATAGCGCTTTTCCAGTCATGCTGACCACCCAAAGCGAGAAGGGGTCAATGTGACAAAATCCCAACAAGTTCAACGGGTTCATGGACACTTTGGGACGCCGCTGTTTGTCACTGCCACTCTGGGACTCCCCGAGCAGCTTGGTGTCACGGAGCATGTTGTCGCCCTCTCTGCTATCTGTCACAGCCACGCCTCTTCAGTGCCCCCCCAGAGGAGGCAGCAGTGGCGACAGAAAGCTTCGTTACCAATCTCTGTGTTCCTGTTCCTTCTCCAATGCAGTAAAACCCGTTCTTATATCTCTGGTGTTGCCGGATGCTCTGACGGTAAATGGCTCTTGTTCCTGTGTGGCTGTGCCTCCAGACCCAGGACACTCTCATGGTGCCCAGTCACCGTGTCGTATTCATTTTATTTATGAATATGGCAGGGCAACGTCTACAGCTGTGGTAACAGCTGACTAATGCATTTTTGATAAAAAGGCGTCCCCTTCCAACACATTGCCCCTCATTAATGGATGAATGCAGGGGACGTCCACCTGCTCTGCTCAGAATAAAGAGCAGAAAAAATCCTCCATGCAGAAACTATATGTCAGAGATGGGATGTCTGTCATTACCAAACACTTCTGTCCTGTGACTTTTTTTGTGTAGTTTTGTATATTGTTACAATAATATATATATATATATATATATATATATATATATATATATATATATATATATATATATATATATATATATATATATATATATATTACCAGGCAATGCATTGTTCTAGTAGGACAAGTATAAATGAAAATATAATAAGTCTAAAATGCAATGCATTGTAGAAAAGAATCAATTAAAGGATGACTACACCAGGATTGGGAAAATCTACTTAAAATGAAAGCCACGTGGTAATTCTGGGTTTTTAGGAGGATATCTAATGCTGTCCAGTTTATGAGCGCTCTTCTTCAGCATTAGTAATCTAGTTCTGAGTGAGTTCTGCCTCTGCAAAGGCATGGCCACCCTGGTTTTTGTGTTTGGTTCACGGTACATGGAAGGCCATCTGGCTAATAGACCTGAGTGAACTGGGATGTGTTGGGTCAGAACTTCCTTCAGATAACGTCGGGTTGAAGAATCTGTAGACAACAGGCATTCGTTACATGTGGCTTCCAGAAATCTGGATTTCTTTCATTGGTGATAGAAATCCAAAATAAGATCTGGTGGCAGTTTACTACCAGCACGGTAGGGTAGTTCTGGTCAGATGATCCATTTAGGGTCTCCGGCGGCTGCAGCCTACATCCTCACTGCCTTACTGGGCAGGAAGTCACACTCGATACAATCTGCTGCGTTTCCTTACAAAACTTCAACCGATTTTTATGATTCGATATAACTGACTTTGGAAAGTGTGTAAAGTTTGTAAAGTTGGACTTTTGCAAATCATATTTGGCTTTAAAATGAAAATGATTGGTGTTTTTGAGATCGATGCTGACCTAGTGAGACATTTTCACCTCTGTCTACATTTATCTTCAGGAAAAAGAGAGTAAAAAGAGAGCACTGTCCTAACTGCATGGTGGGGCTGAGCCAACCGTGCTGGCACGCATGTGGCAATGGAAAATGACGGCTTTTTGAAGTCTTTCCTCCTCCTGTCGTGCGTTTTGTCATTCTGCTGAAACAAAGCCTTTCTTTATGTAACTCGTGCAGTTAGCTTTCATACATGCACATACAGGTGTGCGCACACATATGAGCAGGGCAATTATTCGTCTTTGTTGGCCTTTGGCGGCAGCTGACAGCTTGCATCATGCAGAATGAGTCTTGTTTGTCACAGTGGGAAGCAGAGTTACTCACTGTCAACCGATGTTGCTGCAGGCCTGGTGACGCACAGATCTGTGTAATACGGTAGCAACAAGTGCTGGCGGCGGAGTTTGTGGGCAAGATGAATTAAGTCTTTTAACGTTGCGTTGAACTTACACCACCAGACTCTCAAGACGAAGCCCTGTGGAGTGTGAGTTGTGCATGCCTCATCACTTACATGGTGGAATATTTAACCTGGAGAAAAGAAGAAGGCTTCAGTTTTCTATCAAAGCAGGCCGCTGGGGACTTGTGGCGTGCCGCAGTGCAGTAAGTGCAGTACAGCTGCCGCAGGAGCATCTTTGTTCAAAGAGCGAAACATAAAATCTGATGACAAATAATAAATATTGACTCCAGCAGCAGGTCCCAGAGGCCCTCTCTGGATATCTCCTGCTTCATCAAATGTTAGGATCCAGTGTAGCATTTGAGCATTTCTTTGAAAATCAATAGTATTGACACTGTTAAGCTTTTGTCATATAAAACACATCCCTCAAATGTTTTATGAAGGTTTTGAGGCATGACTTCATTACATTTTAGTTTCACCTTTCAGCTTTTTGACTTAACTTCCAACCAGACATGTAAGGTTAATTGGCCATTGTAAATTGATTATGTGATTGGAATTGTTGAGCCTGGATTGTTGTTTAAATCCTGTGTTTGGACAAGGGGTGCCAAAATATCTTGATATATATAATCAATACTAAAAATGGTGAATCATTCAGAGATTAATTTGCATCAAAATCATTATTATTTTTATTTTTTGTATGTGTCCTGTCTGGCAATGTAGCAATAAGAATTGTTTTCTTAATGCCAAAAAGAGCCCAACAGATTTTACTTCCACAAGTGGAGCCTTTCTGCTTTGACCATAGAGCTCCGCTTCGATTTATACTTACAAGAAGCTTTATTAGATTTTATGCTAGGACTACTTTATGTTCAATGGACACAGAAACGGGAATGTAGAAAGGGAAAAAAAAGGAGAGAAACAGATGAGACAAAATTCTAAATGTGAGAAAGAGAAAGAGGAGAGGAAAGGGAGAGAGTGATATAACATCCTCAGAGTCTGCTTCTACACCTGCAAAGAGAGATAGAAAAAGAACAGCAGAACCAGCTGATAAAGTATTACAGGTACAAACAACCAACACCTTGATACCATCACTGAAGAATATACAGGATTATTTAATATGAAATGTAGAAAGTGACAGCTGAAGATAATAACAGGGGTTTTCTGTATAGAAGTGAGTCTGTAGTACCTGGATCCTCCTGTAGGTGTTGGTGAGAGTGAACTTGTGTCTGTGAGGTTTATCCATGAGAAAAATGCTCAATAGTGGTTGTGTGGAGCCAAAGACCAGGACAGGGAAATGTAAACTGTAAGCACACAGTTTCGAACTAAAGATAAGCAAATATAATGAATAAAATAACTGTATGCCTGAATAAACAATATTAGTGTATTATCTTGTAGGAAAGTGACAAATTATATATTCCTCTAAGGGCTGAATTTCCCCCATGTTTTGGTTTTGCCCTAATAAAGGAAGCTTTATTCCCCACTTTATCAAAAATGGTGTCTATAATCGAGTATTTTTCCTAGTTTCGGTATCTAGTTTGAAATCTTAGTGTTATAACAACACTGTAGTTTGGAGTTAAAATGTATTCTGTCTGTTTCAGTTAGAAGTGGACAGCTTCTGGTAGGCGTTCACACCTGGCATTAAAATCCATCCTGCTCAATGCAATCTCAGATACTCACTGCACAACAATTTATTCGTACCCACTGGCAGATTTACATTCTAAAATTAAATCCATTCAACTAATACAAATGGCAAATGCATCTCGTAAAAAAATAAATAAAAATGAAAGAATGATACGTTCTGAACATGTTTTCATACTGCGAGGAGCTGCTGCAGGTGAGAAACAGGAGGGGGGGGGGGGTCAGGTACTAGAGACCAGAAGCAGCTCAACCAGGATATCCTGCAAAAATGGAGCGGAACATTATTCAGAAACAGACTAGACTGAGTAACAAGACGGCTGCACAGAAAAAGAATCTCTGGTTGTTTGCCTTCAACTGTCTCCATGTTGAGGTCCTTCCCACCTGCATTTACTGCCACCCAGGTGTAACCGAATCACACAGCACGGATGTCACTGCCAGGAGACTTTGAGAGCCACCACTTTTTATAGATATTTCTCTCGTTTAATTTTACCAACTTAGACTATTTTGTGAAGGTCCATCACATAAAATAAGAATTAACATATTTAAATTAAAAGTTGGAGTACAACAAAATAGGTAAAACGCCACGGGGAGTGAATACTTTTGCAAGGTCCTTTATGTGGGTGACAGAATGCACTTTTGGCAATATAAGGTTTGTGATTCCACTTGTGTCGCATGATTTTAAAAATGTTTGAGCAGATGCTAAATTTACTATGTATTCTATTTAGCTAGATACTAAATCAAAATATGTCAAACTGAGATCAAGCAGAACTTAAAGCATTATGAGTTGTTTGTTACACGGAGAATCCTAACTCAATGAACCGTGTGTTTAGTGTTTCAGGTTTGTTTTGTTATCCTAACAAAGTGACACCAAGAAGATGAAAATTTAAGAAAAAAATAAAACAAAAGGATGATACAAACTATGTCAGGGAGTTTTTTTGTAACAATCTCATTTAAACACATAGAATGTCCTAAAGTGGGAACATTCGTTTGCAAAGTTTTCCTTTCATCAGAACTAAAACTCATGTTTTGGTTTGAATATGTTTTTGTTGGAAGCACAGAATTTGAATTGCAGCAAAATTCTATGATTCAAAAGTAAAGTCCACTGAGTTGTCTTCACAAATTCTCTAGGCGCTACTGATTGTAGTGTTAATGTTTTTGACGTGCGCCTTTTTCCTCGTGGTGTGTGCTGAGGTGTGGAGCTACGAGGCTCCTGAGGACAAGCAGGATGTGTTTGCCAGCAGAGCCTGCCCCGCCTTCCTGAGCTTCACAAACGCTGCCTACATAGCCGGAGTCACCGTGGAGCTGCCGTGCCACTGCAAACCGCAGGAGGTAACCCAAAGACACGTCTGAAAACCTATTTACAGCTCCAGCTTACAGGAATCAAGGATTTCTTTAGTAACAGTAGATTTTTTATTTTTTATCTGTAAGGCACAAATAGCAGATGAAGGCCAAAATAATATCCGTTTTGACCTAAAGACGTTATGTCTGACAACTTGTTTTATTAAAGCCCATTTTAAGTATTAGTTGTTTTTTTTAATCAAACACTGTAGTCAAAATCCATTAAAGATAAGGAATATCTAAAATTAATTTGCAGACAGCTGTAGTCCAGTTTTTTATGGCATCCCTCGTTTGGCAAACATGGCTGCTCAGCTTCTCAGTCAAAGGAACCTCTGTAACAAAAAGCAAATTTACCTTTCAATCTTTTCCTTCATGAAACCTGATTTTTTTTTGCCAGTCTGCTTGTAAGGTAAATGGTTTTGAAGGCTGAACCAAAGTGAGAGTGAAAGGTTCAGCTGGAGCAGAGCTAGCTGAACAACATCATGGAGGTCGCCTACGGTCATGAGGCTAAATTCTCAGATTGATTCCCTCTTGTTTTTGCTTCAGGTCCAGTCGGTTGTTTGGTTCTTCAGAAAACACCGGGGCAGCTCTGATGAGACCAAAGCTCTGACAGATTACCATGGGAACAAGCTGCTGGACACAAGTCAGGTCCCTCACAGCAGCGACCTGCGGAGTCGATTCTCCATCCGGCTCTTTAGTTTGCTGATATTCAGAGTGGGACCCAGTGACTCTGGCCTCTACATCTGCGGCTCTGCCCGTAAGGACTTCTTCTATGGTTATGACCTGGACATTCAGGAAGCTCCTACGCTCAGTTTCACCCCCAGGTTAGGAGAAAGCCCTGAAAACTTTGTTTGTGACAAAGGTTATTGTTGCTTATTCAAACCAACAACAGCTCTCTGATTTGATACCTTCAGGTTCTCTGAAGAACGTAGAAAGAAGAAAAGGTATAGAGGCAGCTTGGTCACCCAATCACAGCCCTTGTATCAGGTTTTCATCAGCTTCCAGACGTGGTCGGTGTGCGACCGCTGTGGCGTTCCAGGTGAGCAGGTCCGTGTTGGACTCTGCTACATTCACTCCCGGTTCCTGCATGTACGCTACAGATGGGCCAATCAGACGGTAGCTTCCTGCGGCTCAGAGGCAGTGCCCGTGTCCTTCAGCCGTCTCAAGCAGGGGCCAAAGGTGGAAGTCAGACGCTGCGAAGTTACGTGTCCACCTGAACCTCCTCCTCCCTCAAAGCTGGTCGCTTTGATGGCATTTCTTGGGTACAGGTGAGGATGTGCTTTTGAAAATCAGCTTTAATAGGTTACTTTAAATGCCAATTAAAGCTAAGATGTCATTTGGTTTTAACTATAACACGAAGAGAGAAGAAAAAAATCTGTAGGTCTTTTTTGGTTTTGTTCCCTTTTGTGAAAGCTATATTTATGTCCAGGATTAAACATTGCTGTTCCATGCTGAGCCATTAAAAACAGAAAAGAATTTCACATCCTGAGATTTAGAAGTTGTGGGATTTTTTTTTTTAAATCCACTTCAATCTTTAAAAAATTACGTTTTGCTTTACACAAACTTTTATAACACAGTGCACCTCCAGCTCCACAACCAAGTATGAGTCTGAAGTAGAGATGGAGGGCATGGAATAGAAATGTTGACATAGTATTTTGTGTTATTTCTTAAGATAATACCTAAAGGAGCAACAAGCAAAAAAAAAATCATTATTTTAGATAGAAAAAAAAAACAAAAAAATTGTTTAGTGAAGAACTCAGAGCATCTTTTTAGATTGACCATAGAATAAGGTCGTGCTCCACCCCTTCTCCAGTTTTCCCCAGTCTCTCGTTTATATAGCCGTGCCAGCCACGTGTGCACGTACGTGTACGTGAACAGCTGCCACTGAGGGCTTAAACCCTCCCTGCCCGTTAAATCCCACCACCAGAGTGGTGTTGCCTTGGCACAAGATAGTGGAGAGCCCGCCCAGCGGGTCAACACCTTCTCTTGCTAACAGCATTAGTAAGTTATGAGTTACTTCTTCACCAGACATGTTGCTCCGAAAGGTGAGGCTGTTTTGCTGGGTATTTATCCTTTGCAAATATGCTCATAGGAGGCGACTGTGAGCAGCGGAGGGCAAATGGGAGCCGGGTTTCTGCTGGAGTGGAGGTAGAGAGAGGCGTGGCTTGATGCACATCTTGTTTTGGTCTACAGACTGTGCTCAAGCCCCACCTAGTGGTGAAAAGTCACTTATTGCTCCTTTAAAGTGACGAAAAAGTCCTGATCAAATAAGCTTGTTTTTAATCAGATTTAAATATACTGATCTTGATTGAAGTTAATGTGGAACTAAGAGTGTAAAACAGTAGTTCACACTATAGAATTTATCCCAACTACATACTCATTTTAGGGGTTTATCATCAATTAGAGTCAATCCTTAATACGGTAATAAAATTCTTTTCAGGATTTATTTTACACAATAATGTAAAATGATGCAGTAATCAAGATTAGATAAGAAATAACTTTATTGTCCCACAATGGGTAAATTTGAATGTGACAGTGGCAAAAAATAGACTGACAGAATTACATACTAGATCAGTAATAAATAACAAGCTATTCAGACAATATCAAAATATATTTACAATAAACATGGCTGTGTAAATCTGCTTCTGTGTCAAAGTTCTGCGTCTATGCCGGTGCCTGTAGCCGTGTTCTTCCTGAGCCACCCGGCAGACCGTGTTCTCGCCCTGGGGTGCCCTGGAGCACGTCCCAACATGGCCGTCGCTTGGGATCAAGGATCTAAAGCGATCTACAGGACCGAGGAAACATCAGGGGGGAACTTTAGCCACTTTGCCCCGAGGATAAAGATAGATACCGGGCACCACTTGGTGTTTCATCCAGCACAAACCCAGGACTCAGGTACTCTTACTCCTACTCATGTACTACCTATATCCAGAAGCTGTGTTTTCTTTTGCTGTAGGCACAATGTTTGAACTTTGTGATTACATTAAATAAGAACCATACAACATAAAAAATGCATCTTTAAATTGTTTTCATCATTTAGGAGTGTACTACTGCTGGCTCCAGGGTCGGCGGGCTGCTCAGATCCGTCTGCTGGTATATCTGCATCTCGGAGACGACTCGTCGGTTTGGTCCCATCCCGACTTCCCAGCAGCCATCCAAGTTGTGCTAAAATCTTACGCTGTGATGACAGCTCTGTTTTGTCTGCTGCTGATTTGCAGAGCTGGGATCAAACATCTCAGAGACGGAGCAGAAACACATCTGGATTAAACTAAGTCTAAGCTCCCTTATCACCTCTTTTTATCGTGGCTTCTTGGTAACTCATCAAGCGTGACAAGGTGGCGATACAATCCAATTGTTTAGTAAGTGCAACTGGACTGAGCCGGAGAATTTAAGTTCAGTTTGAGTTCATGTATGTTTGTCCCGCTACATCCTACAGATTCAGCCAGGGAAGTAACTCACTCTGTCAGAATATTTATATCTTTTCACAGTTTATTTTTGCAGAGATAGTATTCAGTGTCAACCGATACATAGGAACATTAAAGCTATTTGTCAGTGCCATTTCTAAGTAATAAAATGCACTGCAAAAGTACTTTTAGTGGAGGTGAAATCTGTGTGTTTTGTGAAGTGTTAGCTAGCTGCAAGCTGCTGTTTTTTTTTACGTTTGAAATCATGTACCTTTACTTGGAGACTTATTTTGATGCAATAAAGGACATAGCTTTGGAGTCCCCTGTTGTTCAGGGCCGTCAGACGACTTGCTGGGTTTGCTGAAATACTTTAACGTTTAGGAAGCCTTATCGACCTTTAAGTCATTGATGTCGGATGTTTTAAGGTACTGAACAGAAACTGTAAATTTTTAAGCATTATCAGAATACTGCAAGCAGCTAGCCGCCGTTCAGAATCTGAAAGGCCAAACTAAAAATATATTTTACGTGGTTAAGGAGTCTGGACTGCATTTGTTTCCTTCTTATTTAAAATCTGAACCAAACATAGCTGTTTAAATACACAGTTTGAGATTATTCTATCAGCGAAACACAAAAAAAGTACCATTTAAAATACAGATGTCTATTTGACTAAATATTGTATACTCTGGTATTTGTGAATACAAAATAAAGTTATTTTTAACTCCAACAAATCCTGCATCATCTGCTCTAATCAGCTGGATGCATGGTAACACAGTGATTTGACACACGGAGCATTAAAGCACCTGAAGGTTTTAAAGTCTCTTTTTTAAATATCTCTTTGGCAACCCGAGGAGAGTCTGGAAAGTAGCTGACAGGCAGAGGCGAGGGTATGGCGGACTCAGATCCTTCCTAATTAAGGCATTTCTTCACCCTGAGAGGTGGATGGGCGAACAGCTGTGGTCTTCTCTTCTCTCCCTCTCATTGCTCTTCTTTTCTCTGTTTACTGCTCAGCCAGCACTCTTTTATCACAAATGAGTGTTGTTACTTGGATCTCACTGTACCCTGATAATCAATACGAAGTGCTTGTGTAATGTGGGGGTATAAGAGCCCTGGTTTAATTGACAAAGGGAGAGAAGCCAAACGATCTGGCTTGCTCAGCGAGTGGCTCCAGGGAAATATCTGAACTGAACCAACTAAATTAATAAATGTATCAGCGGCCACTCCAGCAGGCTGCAGAGCTGCATACAAAAAAAGAGCCATTCTTTTTCACTCTGTTTCATTTTACAATGTACTTTTGTAAATATAAGCAAAACCATTTTTTCCCAAGATTGTGTTTCCCAAAGGCCGTATTTCATTTCTTTTAGGAGAGGAACATTTGCACCTCGATAGACCAAATGTAATAGGTAATATTATTCTGTAGAAACCACACCTGTATAGACAAAATCACAAGAATATTGTCTTTCATAAAGTTACGTCTTTCCATTTCTGCACTTTTCAACTGTCTTTTACCACTTTTTCATCAGTTGAATCTAGAAAGACAAGAACATAAATCAAATCAGCCGTACTCTGTTTTTCTGCTGCTTGAAAAACTTCACATCAGTTTTAGGTTGTTGTTGCGACCATATTTAAAATTTAGATACTATAGATGTGATGGAAATAAATTTAATGAATAATATATGTACTGCTCTCTGTAATTAGAAAGGTTAAAAGGCTTAAAGCTCACCCATGTCATGATTTTCATACATTGTTATACTGCTTTAAAAACAGAAAGAGATCATACAAATTGCCAGTCTGAGGAGATTTACATATTTTTGTTTTTTACTGTACATTCAACTCAGATGCCATCTACAAACATTTTACAAACAAGTGCAATTCAAATCAAGTTCTACAAACTCCAAATTGGTCCTTTTATTTCATATCATTCTAGTTCACTGCAAACAGTCTAATCATATAGTCACATTTAGATTAAACTATGCACAGTCTAATTCAATTATAATATCATCAAAGTCAGGTCATTTAGAGTTAGAGTTGCCGATTTATCTGGAAGTTTACCCAAGTCCCTTTTGAATAACTGCTCATGCACAAGTCTTAACTTGCTCCTCCGCTCCTCAGGAGGTTCGCATGAAAAAAATGTCCCAAATCCACTCTGGTCTTATTTCTTTCTGCTGAAGCCTTCATATTCTTCTCATAAACATGAACACAGTTTGCTTCTTGCAACTCTGAGCCACTGTTCAAAGTTTACAGTGAGAGTAGCAAAGCTACACTAAACGGCTAACACCGATGCTAACCGCAAAGCGGGGTCTGCCCAATAGTCTGACAACCTAACACTCTGACAGTCCCACTAGTCTGATATAGTCGGATGACCCATTAGTCCGACAACCCAGTTTCAAGATGAAAAAAATTTGCTTGGTTCTTAGCAGGCCTATACCTTGACAAGATTCATGCGCTAGGCCTATGCCCTAATTCATCTTATCTGTATCAGCAGTTACCATGGCTAGTAGTCTCTGATGGCATTAGATTGAACTTCATGGTGAGTGCTTGGCAAAGAAAACTAAACTTTTCCCACATTAGACAGAACGGTCATGACTTGTGCCTAAGGTTGTCGATTAGGGGTAGGGTTAGGGTTAGGGTTGTCGGACTATTGGGTTGTCGGACTAATGCTATGCACCCCCGCAAAGCTAACCGCTAAGCTAACTGGATACATAAACACTAGAAGTGCGCAAGCAAAGGCAGCAAGTGGAAACTCACAAGGAACGAATGCGCACACTGGAGTTATGTGAGTGCCTCACAATGATTGGCATGTGGGACAACCGAGGGGGTGAAAGCAGGACCAGAACTCCCTGCCCTTTGGACCGAACAGCAGTGATTGGTTATAGTTTTTACAGGCCCGCAGCTCCCACAGAGAACAATTTTTTTAAAGTCCTTTTTGTGAATACATTATGTATTTACTACTTTCAGAATGAAAGAACAGTTTGACCCAGTCTGATAAAAAGTATTTCTGAACAGGATTACCAACTATGGCTTTAATGCCATTTGGTTAAAAAATGTGTATCCAAGGAATTCCAGCTGATCTCGTTAAGTCACTGATTTTGAAGCAGTCCATCACACTGAGGGTTGGGGAACAAGGGGCAGACAGAAAAACTACAGATGCAGAACTTTTTGCAGGATCGGTGTCAAACTTCAAATTAATAAATAAAATAAAAACTTGAAAAAAGTGGCGGACTAATGTTGATATTTCTTGAAAAATGTTACGTTATATTCTTAGGTTAGATCTTTGTTGTCACTGCAGCACACAGGATAATCAGGTCTGTCCTTTCCCTGATATTCTGCTTCACGCCCAGAAAGTTTTTGGTTTCCATCCTTTGTTTTGGCCTTTTTGGTCGGGGTGGCCCGGTGCTACTGGGAGTAGCATGAGGTCGCTAATGAATGTCAACAGAGGACAGTGGCTTGTGAGTCCTGATTGACACACCAACGCACTGGCAGAGCATTCTGGGATTTGTAATATTAGCTGTGCATCTCTTGCGGCGGCTCAGCTCTAACTAGACATTATTAATTATTTCACAGGCCAAATATAATTACATATGAGTTTGGCCCATATGAACTATGAGAAACAGACAACAGGGCAAACATTCAATGAGATTTGAGGAAGGCAACAGCAGCTCCTAGGAAAGAGCCTTGAGATGACATGTTTTGAATGTGAGCTATATAAATAAAACTTAATTGAATTGAAACACTATAGAAGACTAAATCAATAGTAGGGTTGGCAATACGTAAATGACAGGCGAAATTTAATCTAGATATTTTTAATTCTAGATTTAAAAAAAACATATTTGCAATACAATATGATTTTATATCAACGATTTTCACACATTTTATATTTATGAGGGACCAATATGTTATGAGTGTGCTGTATTGCTATTAAACATTTTATAAGACCAAAGCTTGAATTCTAGACAAATTTAAATAATTCTTTAATGTATGCTTGAACACAGGTTTTTGCTTAGACCACCATTTTGTCCGTCATATTAAAGCTACATAGGGTGTCTGAGTAACTGCAGACTTAGCTTCAAAATTTGAACTAACAGGTCCCTCCCCGGTGCTCTATGCTGCTGCGGCCCTCCCTCCACAGCTCCTCCCCCACAGCGGAGCCTGCTGTGCTGCTCCAATTCTTACTTTACTTCGGGAATTTTTACCCTTTTACCCTCTATTTTGGGCTCGGCCTAATTATTTATTTTTAGCTTGCTCTTCGTCATCGGTTTTGTTCTCTTTATCTTTGCTTTCTGAGCAGGCGTTACCAGATAAATATGCAGTTTTTGTGTAACGTTAGGTTGTTTCTGCGCCATTTCTCCAACAGCTACAGCACACTGGCAATCTTGAGCTTGAACGATGTGAGTGTTATTGACACTGCTTAGACATTCCTCCTTGCTCTGATTTGTTGTTTCTGACTGGGAGCGCTTCTGCAAATGGCAGTAGGACCACTAGGGGGAGCTAAAGGAGCTTGATTTTATTTTTCTCCCAAATTATCTGTCCAATATTTAACTGTCAGGACATAGTGACAGTTTTAACAAATATGTAAATAAATAAATACAAACATTTTTACAAAAATCACCTACTGCAGCTTTAAAGACAGATGAGACAAATTGTTAAACAATATTCAGCCGTAAAATACAATTTAAAGAAATGCTTTGATTCATTCAAGCACTTTACTTTGAAATCAAAAATTGGTTTTTGGATCTAAATTAAAAATACCATAAAAGTATTTGTCCAGTAGTAGTAAGCAGGAATAGTAGCATTGTAAAAATCAGTGAGCATTTCATGTGATTTTTTCTCCCTTATGTATTTTGTCCAGCAGAGTACTCACATCTCACAGATTAGATGGAAGTGGTGTTTTAATACTTACACGAGGAAGCTGAGTATCATGTGCATGTTGAAAACGATTTGTTTTTACATATTTTATTCAGTATCCCTTCCAGTTTTCAACACTTTCAAGATAAAGGAATGGATTTATTTAGAAAAAACCTCCATCCGTAATGAATTATGTTTTTAAAAGAACCAGTTCAAATGTCCGCTACTGCCATGTTATCTCTATTTTGTCTGTAAATTGCACTGTTCCAGATTTCCGTAAAGCTGATATTGACATATATTTTATGCAGTGACTTTCTGTGAGTCTTCTAGTGTCCCGTTGTGTGTGTTGGTCTTAAATTTCCACATTGCAACATTTGTGATGTGAACAAACAGAAGTTTATGATTAAAACATAAAGCTGTCAGGCGCCCAAGAACACACAAGAGTGGGAGAGTCAGCCTGACCTTCAGCCAGAGTTAAGCAATGCTGAGCGGCTCATTTTGATAAGCAACACTGATGGCAGAGCGCCAGACAGCCAAAGTCAACAAAAGCATATGGTGTTTCATCACATTTATGCCTCTACTACAGATGCAAATAATGGCTCAGTCAAAATAATCTTTGACACACATCTTTTTGTTGTTTCTTTTTATGGTAGGCTGAGTTTCAGACACGTCATTTAAATCTTATATTAAACAGGTTTCCAGAGTTTCCTTTTTTCACCTCTGGAATATGGCCAAAATTATAAATATTCTGTCCAGGAGAGACGCTGAAAAACTAGTCCATGCATTTGTTCCTTCAAGGCTGGACTTTTGTAATTCTTTACTATCAGGTAGTCCACAAAATACAGTTCAAAGTCTTCAGCTTATCCAAAATGCTGTTAATCCTGTTAAATCAAGAATATAATTTAAAATTCTCCTTCTAACGTATAAAGCCCTTAATAATCAAGCTCCATCATATATCAGAGCTCTGATTACCCCGTATGTTCCTAACAGAGCACTTCGCTCTCAGACTGCAGGTCTGCTGGTGGTTCCTAGAGTCTCTAAAAGTAGAATGGGAGGCAGATCCTTTAGCTATCAGGCTCCTCTCCTGTGGAACCAACTCCCAGTTTTGGTCCGTGAGACAGACACCCTGTCTACTTTTAAGACTAAGCTTAACATTTTCCTTTGTGACAAAGCTTCTAGTCAGAGTAGCTCATGTTACCCTGAGCTACCTCTATAGTAATGCTGCTATAGGCTTAGGCTGCTGGAGGACATCAGGGTCTATTTTTCTCACTCTGCTGAGTTCTCCTACTGCTCTCCAATCTGCATTGTTTGTTGTTCTTTCAGCTTTTAAATTTTTGTTCTCTGTGATTTTTTTCTTCATAGAAGGTACACCTGGTCTGGCGTTCTGTTAGGTGTGACATCATCAGGGGAGGCAGATCATCCTCTATTACCATCTAACATAGAATGTACTGCTTGGAGAGACTTGATGCAACCTGCTGGGTTTCTTTAGAGAGGAAACTTTCTGACAAACCTGGAGGATCTGATTGAATTTGAGCCTTGAGATGATGTGTTGTGAATTGGCGCTATATAAATAAAATTTTGTTGAATTGAAGTTTGGAAAGCTTTTATTAGTAAATATCTGGCCTCTCTGACTTCATCTTCAAAACATCCAACGTGAGCGTTCCCTCTGATGAACACATTCCTGATCCTAACCTACTCTAAGCTGCTTCTCTGCTACTTCAGACTTCCTCACACGATACCACAGCTTCTTTCTTTAGATCTACATAAACGCTATCCCGCTCCCTCTGACCCTCTCTACTTCTCCATCATCACCCTTAAAGCAAGTAGTGCATCTGCAGCACTTTTTCCTGGCATGAAACCTTAGTGTTGTTCACAAATGCTCCCATCTGGCCTACGTCTAGCTTCCACTACTCTTTCCCGTAACTTCATAGTGTGACTCATCGACTTCATTCGTCTGTTGTTGCCACAACTCTGTACGTCTCCCTTGTTGTTAAAAATCGGTACCAGCACATGTCTGCATTCCTCAGGGATCTTCTTTCTCTTTTAGATCCCCATCTGCATGAAAAACCACAATGTTCCCAAAGAGCAGAGTCTAGGGATAGCAGAGTCGTTGCATTGTGAACTAGGTCTCTACATAAACGTTCTGCTTGTGTTCACGTATAAAACAACGCTCATTTGATGTGTGTACCAAACCCACAGGACCTACTGAATATATTTGGTACAAACATTTGTACGCTATACCCTTAAATGCAATACATTAATCTGTAAGGGTGAGCTGCGTGCAAACAATAACTTGGGAATATTGGCCTAGAGGTTAGAGAGGGTTCCTGGTTTGGACTCCCTCTGACTTGGTCCCTGAGCAAGACCCCAAACCCCAGAATGCTCCCTGGGTGCCGCACGGTGGCAGCGCTGAGGGACGGGTTCAATGCAAAGGGCGATTTTTTTGTTGGACTGTTTGTTACAATGATGACAAAAAAGATGATTATTATAGGATGATGAATCAATTGTTGCTAGAATGTCATTTAAAATGTCAGTATTTTTAATTAAATGATAACAGAACATTATTGTTGTTAACAAGAAAATTAAATGAAACATAATCCAACAGAATCTGTGTTATTCAGTAAACTGTGAATAATATTGTAAAAAATTACAGGAAAAAAACAGCGATGGATTAAAAAAAACTATAACATAAATATATAATTACTGAAAATAATTACAATAAAGTTAACCATCATATTTTTGGAATATCATGCGTACACATGGAGCCTTTTTAAAGTGTCATAAGTACTAGCGGGGTAAGCATGAGCCGATCGCTGTCTGTCTTTGTACAAAATGATGTGAATTTATCCAGCGAGACGCAGCATTCAGAAACACGACTGCGGCAAAGGTCAGTAAACACATCATCGGATCTAACAGCAGAAAGAGCAGGAGGTCCAGCTAAAGAGGGCACACATGTAACATGTTTTTTTGTTATGTTTCAACATTCTTTGAACTAGGATATCTGAGGTATGGAGCATCTCAAGGATTCTACAGAAAATATGGTTACCTTTGCTCACTTTCCTTATTAAAGCTCACTCATTATGAGTTTGGTTATGATCAACAGAGAACAGTTTCATGTCAGAACCATTAAAGATGGTTTAGTTAAATACAGTCTGTTTAGATAATAATACCCTAATAATGATAATCATTTTTGTTACTTTTTTGTTGTTTTGTGTTCATGATGATATCCCTGTAAAAGGGACTAAAGTTTGACGTATTATGACAAAAACACACGTATTGCACTGTCAAAAATCTTTTTCCTAACTGGGAAGTGTAATAACATATTGCTTGATGCAATAAATACCATAGTGATGATGGGAAACCGAAGACCAAAACCAAAATAATGAAAAAACCCATAACTGCAGATGGTGTTTGTACTTCAAAGAAAACCTCATGCTGTGATTGAGGGAAAAACAACCCCTTTCTAAATTTATACTTCACCACACACACACACACACACACACACACACACACACACACACACACACACACACACACACACACACACACACACACACACACACACACACACAATACAACAATACAACAATACATAATCACCAGGAAACATAAATGTCATCTTGAGAAAGGTCAGCAGGCCTTCTCCTCCACCGAAGCTCTCACTGAGGAGATGAAACGATCTGCTCTCTGACTGGATTCTGCTGCTGTTCTCACACTCGTGTGTCAGGTGTACGGTTCTGTCCTAATCATCCAGAAAAAAATTATTTAACAGATCTTCAAACTTCGAGGTGTTTCAAGTTGTAAAATGTACAGGTACGTATCTCCCATCAATAAAACCTATGTGAGGAATGACTGTGGTAGTTAAATTAATTAAAAGAGCGGGCTCATTTTCCAGCATGGATTACTCAGATTTCAGGTTCTCTACTAGAAAACAAAGGAAGCAAACATTCGCCACATGCGTCACACACATTGAAAAGTAATTGAAGTCGATTAAAGAGGGTCAGAGAGTAAAGTTTAGTCCTCAGGTACTGTCCTGACACCTCGCTAAACGTGGTGACGTGATTTAATGTTTAAAAAGAAAAGTCTGGTATTTTAGTTCCACACACTGATAGAAATGTGAGTTGTTCACTAGTGGAGTGACTCTGGGATGCAGTAAAATGGTGACATTAGATTAGACGATGGAGGGATAGATGGATGGATGATGGATGAAAGATGGATGGAGGGATGGTGACTTGAGTTTAGGACTCAGATTTAACCAAAAAAACAAAAACAATGCAATCAGGAATGAAAGCAGACCGGCATGTCTGCTGCATGTCTGCTGCATACCTGCTGCATGTCTGCTGCATGCCTGCTGCATACCTGTTGCATGTCTGCTGCATGCCTGCTGCATGTCTGCTGCATGCCTGCTGCATACCTGTTGCATGTCTGCTGCATGCCTGCTGCATGTCTGCTGCATGCCTGCTGCATGCCTGTTGCATGTCTGCTGCATACCTGCTGTATACCTGTTGCATGTCCGCTGCATACGTGCTGCATGTCTGCTGCATGTCTACTGCATACCTGCTGTATACCTGTTGCATGTCCGTTGCATAAGTGCTGCATGTCTGCTGCATGTCTCCTGACAGATGATGCACTGCTATGAATATTTCCTCTGAAAAGCTGCTGTGACTTTCTACCCACTGACATTCACAGACCTCAGGCTGTTAATCTGGTAATGCCTTGAAATAATCTTGTTATGTTAGCTAAAGCTTTATTATGCTAACCACATGTCAATACAAGGATGTGTCTGCAACTGATTGCAGCATTAAACGACTTTGGGTCCTTTAGAAATAAAACATAACTCGCCTCTGACATATTTTTTTACCTGCTAAATGACCTACATTATACTAAAATACATTCACTCTCATTTAATTGCAACAGTGATGCTCACTCATTATTTTACACTTTACGGTGCACCTTGACACCCTAAACTTCAAATTAACATTTAAAGGAGTTTTTTTTAAGATTTCTTTAGATAATCTTTGACTCACAGAGGAGGAAACCCCTCAATGCCTTTGTAGTGCTCTACATATTAAACTAGTGGATGATATAAACACATGGATTAACGTATTAACGAAGTCATTACAACGAAGAAATTAAAGCAGCTTTGATTCATTCAGATATTCAACATCCTCTGGGTTAATATCTTTTCATGACTTCCTTTAACATAACTATATATTTATGTTTCTAATGGGGTACATTTTACACTTTATCAAGATCCTAACACTTTCAATATACTGACTTAAATGTTAAAAGGGTAATTATGAATTTTGTAATTGTGCATTTAGTTAAGCATAAGGACGGACAGGACGGGTTTGGATTCCTCACCTACAGCCGTGCAGCGTTATTGACAGACTGCATGCAGGTGATGAGAAATGATTTACCTCAGCTGAGACTTGACTGGGATTTACCTGTCAAAGATGTAGGACTAGACTTGACAGAAAGTGAGCAAATGATTAAAGTCATTTAGATTATTATTTATGATACACATGAGGGGAATAAATGAGTAATACGGCACATAGGAGGATGCGCTTCCTGTGCGTGAATAAAAACATGGCAACTGGCTTACATCTGTTGCATCTATGCTGTCTGTGATTTTGTGTTAAAGGGTCAAATATGTGCGCTGATGAAAGCAGTTGTAGCTGAATGTGCATGGCAGGATGAGTGACCACGCTGCACCCCCTCAAACCTGGCTGTCTGGAGGGGAT
Source organism: Fundulus heteroclitus (assembly GCF_011125445.2). Taxonomy (NCBI): domain Eukaryota; kingdom Metazoa; phylum Chordata; class Actinopteri; order Cyprinodontiformes; family Fundulidae; genus Fundulus; species Fundulus heteroclitus. The sequence continues at coordinate 38,701,012 of NC_046361.1, read as the reverse complement.
CTAGTGTGATTGTGTTGCCATAATTGCCTCATGGCTTCAGCTTGGCTCTCCATTATCGTTCTCAAACAGAGTCAGGGTCGTGTTACATGTGCTGCCTTTCTCTGTTTGCTCTGTTTGTCCATCGGCATTCACGAAAAAAGTGGAGGGTAATATAATAACCACCAGGTCCCTTTGGGCAAAAGTAGATAACACTCTGTTTCTTCAAGTTAACCATGAAGTCACTGTGTTTAAAGGTTTCTATAATGATATCTTTGTTGTGTTTACCTACAAACCCTGATGTACATTTAAGGTTTAAGGTGTTGGGAATGTTTAATGTTCAATATAACTTAATGAGAACAAGAGGAACAGTGTTTTCTTTTTTATTCCAAGTTTATTCCCAAAGATGTGCACTATAGATAAAGTAAGTGAAATGTTTTGTGTTGGAACTTTGCTCTGAACATGAATGAAACCTCAGGGCATGTCATAGCTGCAGACCCACATTCACACCTGTAAGGTCTTCCTAACAACACAACCCAATCAAAAGCTTTTCTGCCCACAGAGTCCATTTCCTGCTGTGGTAATGGGAGAGCATTATAAATTGTACTGTGGTAAAATAAACCCCAGCGAAGAGACCAGTGCTGCAACCAAAGAGCCTCAGACGAGTTAAAACAAGGTTGCAGCAGAAAACATCTGATATGTGGGACTTCTAAACTCGTTTTCCAGATTAGCGGGGGAACAATGTGCAGATTGTGTTACTCTACGACAAAAATACCCTGTGTGAGGCGAAATTCCTGATGTGTTTAATTCTGACCTTTGTTTCATTTTGAAACACAGAGAGACCTCGCACAACTAAACGTTTGTAATTATGCTAATAACAACACGGAGTGGAGGTTAATGCGTTAGATAGCCTTGGACTCTGAGGAGAGGAATGCGCTGTGGCGCCCTTCACTGCTTCTACAAAGCTGAAGGTTTCATCGCAAATAATTCTGCGGAGACAATTCTTAGGGGAGTTTCAACGTGAACTCTAATCAGTTCTCCTCTTTCCTTAAATTCCAATCAATCTGTAAGTGATTACAGATTGTTTGTGTAATCGAACACTTGTTGCTGGAGAGAACTGTTTAAAAAAACAAAGAAATTTGAAGTTAGAGAACTGTAATAGTTTTTGAAATAAAGTCATTTTAAGTCTTCATGCATTCATCTTCTGTGCCCTCTTTTCCCTTGCATGGGCACCTGCCATGATCTCCTCCATCCTTGAGCCACTTGCACTTCTTGTTCCTCTCCTTCATACGCGGCTTTCATCTACCTGAGACTTCCACTCAGCAGTTTATCCATGGTTGGGACAATCTTCCTGACGTACCCAGAAGCTTTGATTTCCTCCTAGAAAAACAAAAACGAACACCACTGCGGAGTCTCCCATTCATAGCCAATCTGAACACGACAGCATTCATAATGCATAAGCTAAGAACCAGGGGCTTCAGATAAAAGCACCAAATGTTCTTGTGCAGGTAAAGGTAGATGGAAAAAGAACTAGAGAGAGCTGTGAGTCCACGGAGAGCCTTTGTGGTAAATGGGTAAAAAGGAAGAAGATGCGATAGAGTGCACACATAGGTGGGAAGACAGGGGAGTGAGAGCTGAACTAGAATAAAGTCGACTTTGAAAGTTTAGTGAAAAAAGTGCAGATAAGGGACGGGGTGTGTGAGGACAGAGCGTACGTTTCATTAAATCAAAGGGAATAAAAGGAGGCCCAATAAAACGAGAGTGAGGAAAATAAAAGTAGAGAGGCTGATGATTTGATTCAAGGACTTTTGCTTGTAAATGAAAAAGATGGGCTTAAATCTTGTCCTAACAGGACACAACCGTGTTTGGCTCCGTTTATTAACCAAGGTTGGAAACAGAGAAAAAGCTGCAAATAGAGTAGAAGGACAAGTGAGATACAAAGGAAAGGACAAACCAGGTTAAAGTGTGATTAGTAAAGCATGGCTTTTAATGTAAGAGGCATCTACGATTAATCAGCCAGCAGATCTTCTTAGCAGATAGAAAACATTTTAAAACTGAGAAATGGTTAGACCTCCATGTCCTTTGGTTGGAAAGCGTATTATAATAGAGATACTTTATCAAAAACTGTAGTTGAATGCGTGCGGGGGTTGTATGAGGGATTGCTGCAAAGCCATCAACAATGCAGACGACTGTCCACTGTGGCTCTACGCTCTTTCAGGAGGAGTGAATGCTGCTTGGAGAGACTTGATGCAACCTGCTGGGTTTCCTTAGAGAGGAAACTTTCTCACCAACCTGGAGGATCTGATGGAATCTGACTTTGGAAAGGGCCTTGAGATGACATGTGTTGTGAGTTGTGACTTCTCTACAACTTTATCTCTCACCTATCTGGGCTCTTCTTTTGCCTTCATTATGATTTTTGTTTTGTTTTTCTAACTAATTTTGTACTACTTTGTATTTGTCCGTCTGATAGATTCCTACATGTTGAAATTTGCGGTTGTTACATGACCGGATGTGAAAACCTTCAAGAGGTAATAATACTTTTATGCACTGCAATATACAGACGTTAGTATTTAGTGGTTCAAAATCATGAAAGGTCACATTTGTTATCATCTGTGAGAGACAGACCAATTGTCCTGGCTCATGAAAAAGGGGGTAAAATGGTTTATTCAGCAAAAATAAAACTGTTTAAGGGCTCTGTTCTTGCCACTGGCAGATCAGCTTTCTTGCTGATTTAATTGGCTTTCTGCATTTGACACATTAAAGTACATAAGCTGCAAAAGCTCTTGTAATCTAATGGATATGACATAATTTATGGTAAGAGCTTTCGTTCATGTTAGACTGGTCCAAGTGTAATGAGCTTTTAATTAATTTAACAAAGTGGTGAGTCTTAGGATGTGTCTTTGAGGCAGGGAGGACTGCATTTTTCAATCTTCCTCATTCCGTCATTATCCTATCTATCAAGAGACGCATCCATCTCTTTTGGTCAAATTGCTCTCCTCGCCAACTGAAGTCGACATGGAAATGCTTGGTGCAATTGGACAACAGGAACCTCAATCAGCAGAATTCAGTGATCTGAACTGACATTGCATTCATTACGGCCCCTCTCTTCTTTTTACCCATGTATCCCAATTGATTCATCTGTGCAAAAAGTATTAACCCACTTTTGTCTTTTCCCTACATTCGTCCTTCAAGTGTAGGTTTAAAATCTACAAACTAACCTAGACCAAGAAGTCTTTGCCACTACAGGCCTATTTCTAACCTTCCATTCCTTTCCAAGGTGCTGGAAAAGTAGTTGCCGCACAGCTTCAGGACCATCTAAAACAATACAACCTGATCAAAACAGTTCAGTCTAGTTTCTGCCCTAGTTACAGCACAGAAAACAGCCCTGGTCAGGGTCACAAGTCACCTGCTGATGACTGCAGACACTGCTTCCCCATCTCCCCCATCCTCCTGTACTTGACTCCAGCATTCGACACCGTGGACCACCACATCCTCCTCCGTCATCTAAATTCCACTATCAGTGTTTTTGACTCTGTTTCTGTTCTACATGGTTCTCATCCTACCTCACGGGAGAACTGAGCATGTTGCCTTGGGTGAGGCCTGTTTATTCTCTATGCACCCCCCCCCCCCCCCCCCCCCCCTCGGCCATGTCATTGTCTGGCATAGAATTTCATTCCACTGCTATGCTGATGACACACAGCTCTACCTCAAAAATATTCCACTCTGAACATCAGTCACTAACCTGGGTGTTAAAAATGGACTCTCATCTGACGTTTGAGGCTCACATCAAACATCTCTGCAAGACCTCCTTCTTCCACCTCAGAAACATCGCCAAACTTCGTCCCACACTCACTCCTGCAGATGCGGAAAAGCTTGTCTATGCTTTTGTCTCCTCCAGATTGGACTTCTGCAATGTGCTCCACACCAGGATCCCTGAGAAAAGCCTTCAGACGTTGCAGTACATCCAGAATAGCGCTGCTAGGATGAGGGTGTGCATTTATGACCAGATCACCCCCATCCCCAAATCACTCCACTGGCTTCTTATCTGACTCAGGATTGAGTTCAAGGTCTCCCTCCTTACCCACCAGTGCATCCACGGTGAAGCCCCCCCTACCTCAAGGAACTTCTCACCCCACAGACCTCAACACGTACCCTCCTATCTGCCTCAACTTATCTCCTGAAACCTCCCAAGACAAAGCTCCGTACAGAGGGAGATCAGGCTTTCTGCTCAGCTGCTCCCAGACTGTGGAATGCTCTCCCTGACCACCTGAGGACCCCGCAGACAGAGGATGCTTTTAAAGCTGGCCTTAAAACTCACCTTTTTATTGAACACTTGCCCCCCTTTCCTTAATGTTTTTGTTTGTTCTATCTTTTTATTTTCACGCTCTGCATGTGGTTTTGTTTTTAGCACTTACCTGTTTTATCATGTGGTACTATGGGATATGCATAAATATGAAGTGCATTGCATATATACATATGATTTGATTTACTCACACTTGAAATCACATTTGTTCCTAAGTAAAAGACGAAAAAAAAGGATCAACAATGAAGCAATGGCATCTTCATCGACATGAGTGATAGTCAATATATTGGACAGAAGATCCGAACTGGCAGGTTCTGAAGAAGAGGAAAACCACAGAAAAGCTTCACAGTAGTAGAAAAGAAAGCAAAGGTTTTTGTGACAGGGAAATATCATGCAAATTAAACTTTCATTAAATACATTTTGTTGTGTACTTAGCATCTCTAGGACTGCAGTAGATTTGAATTCAGTCTGTCCAGCGGCTGCATAGATGTCTTTATATTGTGTTTGGGTCATATTCATCAAGCAGTTTTCCCTATTCTCTATTACCTTTTTTTAAATTATGGCACAATATTCGCTGCAGGACTGCTAAACAAGGTCATGGACTTCCAGCTTACCAATTTTATGAGTCTGCCATTTTATTTTATTTTTCAACGTGTTTTTGTGGTCCAAGTCCAAGGATGCTTGAATAAGTTCAATTCAATTCAATTCAATTTTATTTATATAGCGCCAAATCATGAAACATGTCATCTCAAGGCACTTTACAAAGTCAAGTTCAATCATATTATACAGATTGGGTCAGATTATACAGATTGGTCAAAAATCTCCTATATAAGGAAACCAGTTGATTGCATCAAAGTCCCGAATAAGTGAAAATGCTTGGTTGTTTAGTGTAGTAACCCACACAGTTCATTACACTGTCCACCAGCAAATGACCAAACAGGGCGGAGTGGACCACTCTGCAACCTGGAGGGGGGAGGGGATGGATGGTATGAAGCCTCTTTTACATTTAAAGAGACCGCAATAAAACGAGTTGCTCCCAGACAAACCTCAGATCAGGGGCAAAAAAGCGGCTGTGGGGCAAATATGATGAGGGATTCAGAGTGAATGCATCAATACCATGACTGACATTCTGCTGCATTTACTTCGAAAGAAAATGTTTGCCCAATCTGTTGGTCATCATTAAATATATTCTTTTATACTTAGAAATCAAGAGGTCTTCAGATGAAAAAAGTTTTTGATGGCGAGTAAAATGTTGTAGTTCTTCCCTTCTGTTCTAATCAATCTGCTGCTTTACTCTTTCTAGGACTTAATTTCTTCCCTTCAGCTATGTATCATTTTATTTTTCAGCAGCTTAAGGTGAATTAGACCGTGACTTAAGCTCCTTATTGTCAGGAAATGGGGTGCCTCTTTTTAAGAGACGTGACATTGTGTTATTATGATGTAGCTTCTTTTGAACAGGCATCCTGAGTGAGAACAAGAAGGCCACGTCTTCTGGGACGCAGCTTTAACGTTCTCGCTGAGATCCCTGCAGTCAGATTCAGAACCCCTAATGGCCACTGATAGAGGCACCAGAGGAAGTTATTTGCCTGTATCTCGGTAGGACAAATTGCTGAGGCACCACGAGTCCTATTAATGAGAGACCTCCTATACTCCAGTCTGGATATGTGTGACCTTTACTCATTATTAACTTTTTATGGTGTGAGTACCAGCGTTGGTCAAAAGGACGAGCAGAGTTATACACCCTTTAAACACCAACTTTGCACTTGGGTCACAAATCCACAGCCAATACCCAACAGTGATTCGACTATTTCCCATTTCTCACATAGAAATGTGTGATCTATCTTTGGAGAGTTTTTTTTTTAAGAACAGCAAGAACACAGATCAGTAAAGGTGGTGGAGTTGTGGCCTTTCAGTGTGTGACATTAGGTTTTCAGTGGGATTTAGGCAGCCAGCCTCTTTTCAGTCAGCTTAGACCTTATGCCAGGGGTCAGGTGAAAAGAACCTGTGTCCAATTTGAGGTCTTGAGGTGCAAAACAGTTGTGTAGAAATACGTTTATAGAAAGAAAGATCAGGAGGAAGTAATTAAAGGCCA